>NC_056631.2:53849120-54149120 GCF_002870075.4 Lactuca sativa
TATCACTAAATTAATAAAACCATGCTATTATTTTTTTCCTTTTCTTGGAAAAAATAAGATTATAGACTCCTTCATTACCTTGGCAACAGATACAACAAATTGACCTAAATGTAAACGGAAGTCGCTAATGATATCTGGCTGCATAACATAACAAATATTTGTTAAAATTTTAGAAGAATTAAAGAAAAATGTAATATAAATATAAGTATAAAACAACAAAATTTAAAACCTACATTTTAGCCTACACTAAATCTACATAAGATGAGTTTGAAAATGTCATTGAAAGAATTATTATTATATGAGAGTCAGCTTACCACATATGAATCCATTTTGTCGTTTCTTGATTTTTGAGAGGTAGCTAATATAGAAACCTAAACTTAAAAATAAAACAAAAGATTAGGATCTATATACAAAGCAGTAGAATCATTATTTAAAAGATATGTAAAGTTCCGAAAAAAACACACTATGTACCTTAGAAATGGGGGGTAAAGCAACCCATCTTACCCCCTTTTGTAGTACCTCAGTACTTGTTTCATGCGTGCAAAGAATGAGCAATCGGCACATTAACAGTGCTACCGCTATCGTTTGAATGTCAACTGCCAGCAACATCACATATGATGAATTAGGGCAGAATAGAGGATAGAGAATGACAAATTAGGGTAGGAAAATGATAAATTACCACTTACAGGGCGTCGTTGTTCGATTTTAGAGAAGGGATATGACGGCTGGTCGATTTTAGACAGTCGAGTATGGACGAAATCGAACACAAGTCCATTGTCGAGTCGATTTTCAGCAAAACGAAGGTCATAAAGAACGAAGGAAGGGGTCAGTAGGCAGAAGGCAACCGGCAGGCAGCAGACGGTGACTCTGTGTCGACGAAAATATGAAGAAACTGGTGGCTTGTTCAACCTCTGTTTCATCATTGTCGGTTAACTTTAAAACTCGAATACATAGATGCTAATGGGGTGCAACGACCAGGAAGTGTATAGGGTTAAGGGAAAGCTAGCGGAGAAGGCGAGCGGTGGAGAAGGTGGAGCACACATCGAGAAGTGTTAGTGTGAGGTTTAGCCGCCTCTTCCCTTTTGCGTCGTCAAACCCCGGAGATCCCTTCGCCACCTCTTCGTCCAAATGCATGCATCTGAGGAAGGGTATTTTTGGTTTTCATTGAAGAGACGTGATTGGGTCTGTGATGGTACCATGGACTCGAACTCGGATGGTGGTAGTAGTATCTAGTCGCCTCTGTTTCCCACGGAAAAACCCTTTCGGGTTGATCTATTGTGTATGCGTGTTGATTTCTTACAAAAGAAAGAGAAGAGAAAGTTTGGATGAGGAGGTGCGGAAGGATGAAAGAGAAGAGAAGGTTTGGATAAGGAAGAAACCGGATGGAAAGGCAAAAGCAAACACGTGTGACAAACAATATCAATATTGAGATAAAATAACCTAAAGACGGATTTGAACAGACACATATAAACAAAGGACCAATTATGCCAACCCCTTAGGAACTTTACTGTTCCTAGGGGTGGCTAACTTATATATATATATATATATATATATATATATATATATATATATATATATATATATATATATATATATATATATATATATATATATATATAGTATATAAGATTATAATAATTTAAAACATTAAATATTATTAAAAAAAATTAAAACTAGATTTACAACCTAAAACTTGACTTAAAACCTACAATACGGTTTACTACTAGACGTAAAACATAAATTAAATTACATGTAAGACATAAAAATATTACAGCTTATCCCAGTTGTATTATTTAGCAATATTCTTCATTGCATTGTTGAAAATCTGACGATCCTCCTCGGATAAGTCTTTCTTTGGTTTAAGAAAAGCTTTTGCGCACGGTTCCTTTCTTTTTCCTTTCCCAATTTAAAAAAAAAAACCATCAAGCTTAGCGTCCAACCCTTTGATGTCACTCCTTATCTCCTCCATTTCACTCGATGAACTTTATGCTCCTTTCAACTTTCTTTTTGCTCTGTCTCATCCCATAGGATGAGTTGGAGCTTCATATGGATCGTCGTTGTTGATGTCAATCCCCCCGATACACGCATAAGAAGATTGACTGTGGGTTGACTAAGAAGTTTTGCTTTTTTTGGACATGTCCGCGTAATCATCACAACTTCCTAAAATGTCTCATTGCCAAAAGGTTTTCTGACTTTCTCCTTATAAATCTTACGAATTTCTATTAGGAGATCCACCTCATTTGCACCACTTTAGGGGTTGCGAATCTCGTTCATGTATATGTCATTGAACTCCATTGAGGCTTTGTTGGTGATCCTCCATTTTGAGTAAAGTTGATGAGGATTGTGATATTGCCTTTTCATTTGGTGACAAAAACTATGCCAAACTTAAGCTTTGAAGGTTATTGAATCTGGGCCGTCGCCCGTCGCCGGATCCTCCGACACATCTAGCCATGCTTGTGCTATTGCCGTCTCTTCATCATCCGTCCACCCTTTGCATGGAGCCTTCCCTTTTCTTTATTTTTTCCTTTTGGTTCAACTTTGGGCTCTTGAAATGACTCTTGAATGAACTCTTCAATGAGTCATTCATCAGAAGAATCGATTGACTCATCGAATAAGCAACGTGGTTGGGATTGAAAATTACTTTGGGGTTAAGGTTGTGAAAAGAATTGAGTTTCTTGCACCGTCTCAAGCAGATTAAGATCAAAATTTAGACGTGGTAGTGGTTGTGATTGGTTTTGGTAAAATGACATAGGTTGAGAAGAGTACAGTTTGAATGAAAACATTTGTGGTGTGATAGTAGGAAAGTAGTAACTAACGGGTGAATGAATGAGTTGATCAAATAAAGGTCGATAACATGGTGGTGATTGAAGGTATGGTGATTAAGAGTTTAGAGGTGGAAAGTTTTGTGAGGGAAGGTTTGAAGATTTTTTTTTCATTGGGTTTTTTTGTGGGTAGATAAACACATTTTTGTTTGGTGAATTGAGAGTATTTCTGAGAGAGGTAATGATATTTTGTGTATGTGAAATGTTGAGAGTAGTTTAATTTATAGTGGTTGAATTATTTTGAAAATTTGGATTTTTATTAGGTAAAAACATTTTTATTTATTTAATGAAGTTAGGTTTGGTGGAAAATAAATGAAGTTAGGTTTTGAAATTATGTTGGTCAATGTAATCCGATCAAACCCTTCTCCATCGATTAACTTCCACTAGTTCTTTCTCTCTCATCTTGGCAAGCGTCTAGCGATACCCTCTTAGCGAGCGCTAGGGGGCGTTATTCTGACTCTCATAGCAACCGTAGTGACTTCATTTGGCGAGCCCACTCCGAACAACCTAAACAAAGACTCGTGAATGATTATAATGATTTGAATAATATGTTTATCTACTTGTTAGTACCTGATTTCTTGCTTATAACTTTATTATTTAGGTTTGAAATTAAAAATATTTAATAGATGTAAGTTTAATTATTTTCAAATTAAAAGTAATTAATTTTTTTAAATATATTTTTTAGAAATCATAAAATAAAAAGAGCATTAACGTTAAAAATCTAAACCGCCGCCATTGAAGCATAAATTGGTGAGGGTTTTTATGAGGTGTAAAGAAAATCCACAAAGATTTCTATGGGGTCTAACAATTACTCTATTATTATTTTTGTTGTTTTCTAGTGGCGCAAAATTAAATAGTTTAAAATAATAAGTGAAAACTAAAGATTGTTTTGGACTATTGGTTTTATTTATATCAACAAAATCAAATTGAAATCTAAAATATAAATTTACTTTTAGTCCAATAAAAAACCATTTATATATATATGAATCATATATACATACATTTTAGGGATGTGATAAAAAATTGAAATCGAATAACTGAACCTAGCCAAATGATATTTAGTTTATTTGGTTCGGATTATTTAGTTATTTGGTTAACGAAATAAAAATATTTTATTTGGTTTGGTTTTGGTTAAATTTTCATTACTTTGGTTAAACCGAAAAAACCAAATAATCTATTTAATTATTATATATTTTTATAGTTTATATATAAATTAATATTTTATATTTAAATTGATAGATAGTTACTAAAAAATATTTTCATAACTCATTATTTAATTATTAATCATTATAAATTTATAATTGTTTACATATACATTGTATTAAAAAAAACTAATTAGCTAAATGTCAATCAACCTTCAATCATTTCTTTCCTCTTTATATACGTCTAAAGCTATATTAACACGCATCTACAACTTATATGGCTACATCGATACCTCAAGACAACATATCATGAAATACTTAATATATTATGTTGTATATTAGTGTTTTTTATTCATTTGGTAAAACTCCAATAAGTTATTTTTTCTTTTAGTTTAATATTTGTTTTTACATGCAGAATTTTATTTGGTTTAACCGGTAAATGGAACCGAATAAACCTTAGTCGAATTAACCAAAACCGATTAAACCGAACCTTATTTGGTTTGGTTATTGTTAGTTTTAATCCGCCGTGACATCCCTATTTTTATGGTAAAAAATACATTTTTATTTATGCTTATTTTAAAACAGAGTTCATTCGTAATAGCGGAATTTGTGCCTTAAAAAGTATTTTCGAAGAAATGTTTTCCATTGATTTATTAAGACTTGAGATGTCATAACTTATACAAGTATAGTTGAGTAACACCTACAGGTTGTAAAACCTGTTCATGTACAAGTCATCAATGCTTACCGGTTGTAGACCTACCCATAGAATGATTTATTAACACCTACAGGTTTTAAACCTGCACATGTATGGTAGAATGGCACCTAGAGGTGGTAAACCTACTCGTGTATGGATTATAAACATCTACAGGTTACAAGCCTATCCATGTTGACTTATAAACATTTACAGGTTGTGTAACTACCCATGTTTTGACCTGACTTGTCTAGAATATTTTATGGTCATCGTTAATACCCTACTAGGTAACTACATTACTAGTCTAGTAGTACTATAAAAGTCTCGGCCTCTCTTCATTATTTTCATCTCTCTTTACCCTTCACTATCCTATACATTATAAGTATAAAAATACATATATGTTTAAATAAAATTAGCTCATATAATTTCATCTAACACATAAGGTTTCAATCTAGATAATAGGCACACTTGACACTAAAATTATCTATATATAAGATGAAAGTAACTATGCACTCGCTTGATAAAATTGGATGGCTGAAAAGTTGGACAGTGCTTTGCGTTAGTGCTTAGTTTTTCCTTTGACGTGACCTAGGTTCAATAATAACTAAGTCTTACTTTATTATTACTTATAACTAATTAATAGTCTAGATTCCTCAACAATCCCAATGTTTACATCATAATCTATCAAGTAAGGAGCAAACAGATAAGATCATATCGAAGGTAGGGTCCGTTTGATATACATCGTATACTATTTGGAAATCCTACTTTAAACACCTCATTAAATCTTGTCTAGACATCACCCCTATAAATAGATCAATCAGTATAATGACTTGGAATCACTGGCAAATCTTATTTATAGATTCATAACACCGACTATGAATACAAATATAAATTATACTAAAATAAGATTGAGTGTAATCTAACTTATAGAGAATTCATAGACAACAGTCCGAAAATTGTGTATTGGTAAGACTCCGACCTGATAGCTACTAGGCGTCGGGCTCTCAGGTACCTCATTGCTACGCCGAAGACTAAAACTAAAGGAAAATGAGGATGATATTGCTAGAAACTCGAGAGAGTGAATGATGAAAAGTGTGGGAATGAATTGAATCTTCAAAAGCTATTTATATGTGAAAAAAGCAGATGTGCGCCGCACACCCTGTCTGGGCGCGCCGCGCAAGTTGTCGAATGACGAGGTGACCTTCTCCTAACCTCACATGCAATCTCATTAAATGTCTGAGGGGACTCGCGCCTCTTGTCTGTGCGTGGATTTTTATAAAATCTTTAAAAAAATCATATTTTCTTCAAATAAGCTCCGTTTTTGACGTATTTTATATCCAAGCGTAACTGTTGACAAGATGTACAACTTTCATTTAGACTCCATCAGGTAATTTTGATTTATTTTTAAATTTATATTTTTAACAGACTTAAACTGTTAAAATTCGTTAAAAATTCATAACTCTCTCGTCTGACGTCCAATCCCGACTGTATTTATATTGGTGGATAAGTATCGAAGAGATCTTCAATTCCTGTATATATTGTTTTAGCTAAAAATCGACTGATTTGAAATTCGATTTTTGTGCTGACACAGTTGCGTTGAATCTTTGAAAAATCATAACTTCCTCTCACGAAGTCAGATTTAGATGTTCTTTATATGAGCACTCTCAGTTTTATGATTAATATGACTTTTGTTTAGATTACTTAGGCTAAAAAGTAATTTATCAAAATTTCACTTTTTACGATACGTAGAGTCGTGTCGGTTTAATCGCGAAATTTCAAAGTAGCATAACTTCCTCATACGAAGTCGGTTTTAGAGTTCTTTATGTGTATGAAACCCTTGTCACATATACTATAACTTTTGTTAAGATTATTTATCCTTAACAATCTTCTACCAAAAAATCATTTTTAACGTTTATTATAACATAATTGAGTTGCTCGAATCTGTGTGTGTTGCATCCGTCAAACAAGCAAATTTAATTTCATAAGGGCAATATTATTCCATCTTCATGCCCCATTAGTTTGCGGAAGGCTAAAATCATAACAATATTTTTGAAAGAGGAGACGGAGTAATGATTTGAGTTGTCTAAAGACTAAGACTATTTGTGAGATCCATTTGCATCAATACTAAGTTGGGAAAATTCACAAAAACCAAGGTTATTTTTAGATAACCGTTTAAGAAGATTGACAATCGAACTCCAACATCCACCCTCATCTACTTGCTTGTGACTGATTATCAAGGCACCCTTTTGATATGGGGAATATGACTTATTAAGGTAATTAACATTTCGGTATGTTTACATCTGGGTAACTATCTTTTTTTTTGTACACATGTAGGTAACAAACTTGTTGGAAGTGTTCACATATGACCAATATGACCTGCTATAGCTGGTTAAATTCTAAATGTGAACGCTTTCAACAAGTTCGTTACCTAGATGTGTACAAAAAAAAAATAGTTACCCAAATATGAACAAAACGAAAAGTAAAAATTAAATTACACGAATGGTCCTTGTGGTTTGGGGGAATTTGTGTTTTTGTCCCTAACTTATTTTTTTAACTTGGATGGTCCCTACTGTTTATTTTTGTTGCGCGTTTGGTCCCTGTCTTACCTAAAAAGACTATTGTGCCCTTATTAATTTATTTTTTATTTAATTTTCTTATTTATATATTTATTTTTTACATATTTAAAAAAATTAATAGACCACACATATTTGTATCTCATTGGATGATTCCTACTGTTTATTTTTTTTTAATTAATTTAATTTTTTAACTCGGGTGATCCCTACTGTTTAATTTTGTTACGAACTTGGTCAGTATCTTACCTAAAAAGACTATTGTGCCCTTATTAATTTTTTTAAATTAATTTTCTTGTTTATGTACTTATGCTTTATATATTTAAGAAAAAAATAATAGACCCCACATATATGTATCTCCTCACCATCCCATCTTTCATCATTCTCAAGTTTTATTTATTTTCCATCTTTAGTGATATCGACGTCTTCATCATCACTTCTTTTTTCGGTCCTTCAACTCCGTCGAATCAACATCACAACCCACTAAAGATGAAGAGACAGTAGATTATGGTGTTGGTTCGCCAGAGTTGAAGTACCCAAAAAAAATGATGATGAAGACGTCGATGTTACTAAAGATGGAAAAGAAATAGAAGATGGGGAGGATGAGAGATGAGATGGTGACCGGTAAGACCCAAATTAAATTTCTCAAATGTGGTTTCAGGTTTACGGTGAGGAGATACATATATGTGGGGTATATTAATTTTTTTTTATAAAAAATAAATACATAAATAAGAAAATTAATTAAAAAACTTAATAAGGGAAAAATAGTATTTTTAGGTAAGACAGAGACCAAACGCGTAACAAAAATAAACAGTAAGGATCATCTGAGTTATAAAAAATAAATTAACTAAAAATAAATAGTAGGGATCATCCGATGTGATACAAATATGTGTGGTTTATTAATTTTTTTTAAATATGTAAAAAATAAATACATAAATAAGAAAACTAATTAAAAAATAAATTAAAAAGGGCATAATAGTCTTTTTAGGTAAGACAGAGACCAAACGTGCAACAAAAATAAGCAGTAGGGACCATCTAAGTAAAAAAAACAAGTTAGCGACCAAAAACACAAATTCCCCCAAACCACAAGGACCATTCGTGTAATTTAATTTTTACTTTTCGTTTTGTTTATATTTGGGTAACTATTTTTTTTGTACACATTTAAGTAACAAACTTGTTGAAAACGTTCATATCTAGGATTTAACCTGCTATAGCAGGTTATAACGGTCATATGTGAATACCTCCAACAAGTTTGTTACCTAGATATATACAAAAAAAAAAAAAAAATACTCAGATGTGAACATACCAAAAAGTTAATTACCTTAATAAGTCATATTCCCTTAGATTGTGTATTGCCAATACATTTTCATTTATACGCTTGTATCTAGTTTACAAAGTAAGTTATATCCATAAAACAATTTGTTTTCCTTTTTTATTTAAACAATTTATTTATAACTTATTAATATTATTCCTTCAGCCATATAATATCATTCTAGTGCATAATTTATTTTTACTATTTCATCAACCATTTATTATTTATCAACCAATTACTTATCTATTTTAATGTTACTTTTTGCTCTCAAATCTCAATAGTTTCATTTTATCCACCTTAAGGATATATTTATAGGTTTAATATCTTTTACTAATTAATCTAATTTATTAAATATGCAAATTAATTTTATAATGTTTTTATTGTTTTCTATCTTTTTAACTATACGATTAATAAAACTATCATCAATATGAAATATGATGTGCCCCAAGAAACAGAAAGTTATAAAAGAAACTTTTATAAAATGATCCAAATACCAGGAAATAAATGTTTAAATATTAAAATACTTTAAAAAAATTATGCATTGTAGAAAATTTTTCAAAGTATATTTTTTTTATTGATTTGACATAATAAATAAAATTTATATACGATTAACCATTATGGATGCTATAAAACTTTTTATATTCTATGTTGAAAAATATTTCACGGTTTTACAAACAATTGTGTTTTTTATGGAAATTTTTTAACAAACATGCCTAAATTTTATTAGATTCAGTATAAATACACATATTCAGAAGTTTATATGATCGACTAATAGCAACAATGATGTTTGCTTATTTTTAATGTTTTAGTATTTTGAGTGTGCATTTCTTCTTATTGAGAATATATTTGGGCTGATTACGTGCTTGGCAACTAATTTTGTTTTTTGAAATATACAAATAATCTATAAAACATCGGTCTAAATTGTACAACAACTCGACCCACCAAGTTTTGTTTAACAATTAAAAATACACAAAATTAGTATTAAAATTGCGTCCCAAGTTCATAACCCATTAGTTTAATTAACTCAAACGGTACCACTTCAAGTGCCTCTCTAAAATAATAATTGTTGCTTCTTATCATATTCCTAATAAATAGCAGTGTATTATGTATATGTGTGCTGATAGGAATATAGAATACGGTTTATATATTTAAAATTCTTATCAGGTTCCATATATTTGCATAATAACTTTAAAATCTTAATAGTTACATAATTAAAGCTTTCAGAGCGTGTTCAATCATATAATAGAAAGAAAAAAATAGAATTCCTAATTGTCTATTTATATTTAAAGCATATTTACATGTACAAACCACACACTATGTTATAAAGATCATGTATATAAATATCTTCGAAATTCTGTTACTGTAAATTCTGCAAACGTCATATTTCTTTTATAGTTTATATAATTCCATTAATGTATATTTATAAATAATCCAATAATTTATATCAGTTTCTATAATCTACAAATCATGAGTTTAAAGTTAAATGCAAAAAGGTTAAACCTTTATTATAATTCATGGGATGTGGAGGATGGACTTGAATGACCCTTCAGAAAAGTTGCAACAATGTCTAAGTGCGCATGAGTTACATATTAGTTGGATCTACACTTATATATATATATATATATATATATATATATATATATATATATATATATATATATATATATATATATATATATATATATATATATATATATATATATATATATATATATATATATATATATAGTTTTTCGATTCTATGAGAAACAAAAATTACATGAGATATCGTGAGAAAATAAATGATATGTATGCTTTTTTTATGAACCAAAGAAATAAATAATTAGATCTTGCAAATATAAGTTGGTTTACAAAAATCCCACAAAAAAAGTTCCAAGATTCATTTTGGGATTATTTACTAAACTTGACTAAAAAAAGAATCATTGTTTGAATCACTAAAAAAATGAATCATTAACGTATTTTTTTTTGTTCAATCTTCTTTAACTCATGTTATTTTTGTATTATCAAATGATTCATTTCATTGTTTCTCTAAAAAAAAGATACAAATGGATAATTTCGCACATACACTTGTTAGAGTGCATGAAGTCGCATGGTAAGAGCACATCAAAGATGATGCGAGGCCCTATTTGATATGCATCCAACCGGGTCAGGTTAGATATTGTTTGCTGACTCGGTCAGGTAAATATACAATAAAAAAACATGGTTTTTTATTCAGTCGGGATTTCTTATCCATACAGACCTTTCCGAATCAACACTTTCTCAGTCAACAACTATCAAACGGGACTTGACTCTTTTTATGCCACAATGAGCACTGCCCCGTGAAAATGGCAAAGGTAAAAAAAATGTCGAGCTCGACATATATGTGTCGAGTCTGTCTCCTTTCTCCCACTATTGCTACTCTCTTTTCTCTTTATCTTCTTCATTGTCATAGTAAAAATGTCACCACTCACTTGTCTTGGTAAACAATCATATAATTATGGTAAATTCTAAGTTAAGCAGAGGTATCCATGACAAAAATGATACAACTTCTATTAGACAAAGAGTTATTACCCATTCTCAAACATACAATCCTTGTCTTGTGAAACTTTGTTAATACTAATCAAGTCAAACAAGTCTTAGTAAAATGCTTAATAAGTTGCTTAAAATCCCGTCCCTTAAACCGACCTTTTGCACCACATGAAATTAGCACACACCATGTTAAATGGTAAATGCTAATCTCGAAAATATAATCATTGTTTCTTAACACTCAGTCAAAGCATCCATAATGAATTAAACTTTATAGAGTTCAATACATTGTCACATTATCATTATGTATTCTATATAACTATCAATTTTTTTCTATAATGTATCGAATTCTACAAAATTCAATGGAACATATTTAAATATTTAGAGTAAATTACACGAATTGTCCTTATGGTTTGAGGTAATTTGCACGTTTGGTCTATAACTTATTTTTTTTAACTCATTAGGTCCCTATAGTTTGTTTTTGTTACGCGTTTGGTCACTGTCTTACCTAAAAAGACTATTTTGCCCTTGAAATTTTAATTTATTAAAATAAGGTGGGATAGGTAAGGTAAGGTAAGATGAGGTGGAAATGAGGTTGGGGGTGTGTTTATTTATATAAATTAAAAAATCAATGGCAAAATAGTCTTTTTAGGTAAGACATGGACCAGACACGCAACAAATACAAACAGTATGGACCTTCCAAATTAAAAAAATAAGTTAGGGACCAAACATGTAAATTACCTTAAACTATAGGGATCATTCGTGTAATTTACTCAAATATTATTTAAGTATTATAAACTTTTTTTCCAATTGAATAATTCAATGATCATTGATAAATTCATTAAATACTAATACGTTACTTCATAATGATAGAGTTTAACCAATTAAATAACAATTATATTTGTCACCTCATCGAACATTTTTATTGAAATATCCGTCGTAGATGCTATTAACATCAATTGGATATTGATGAAAGAAGTTAATAACATAAAAGTGACTTTGTGAGTTGCTTAAAACCTCTTTTCACGATCTAAATCATTTAAATCGAAAATATTCACACACACGTACACCATGTTAAGTGTTAAGCGACTTAGAACCATTATTTCGTGAAAATCAGTTAACATCAATTGGATCAAACGGAATAGTTTAAACCTAAAAGTTGTCTCTTTACAACATGGACCCTACATATACGTGTCTTGTTTTATTATTATATATCTATCACCCTTTTCTTAGTTGCATCCGCTCTTGTACCAAATGAGAACTAACAAAATCCACCACACAGACAACTCATTATATACAGCCCACCAAGGTATTATTTCTTCATTCCTCCCTTTCATTCGTTCTGCAAACACTTAGATTTATTCAAAGCCACAAATAAGAAGCGGATCATGGCGGCAACCGAGGCGGAGATGGTGGCCGGACAACCAAGATCGGGGTGGTCGTGTGGGTCCGTATGGAACGTGCGAATTGCTGCCTCTAGGGAACGAGGGTTTCGGAGAAACGGTTGAGTTCATGTCTATTTGATCAATTAGGCAAGTCTGAAGCTTGGCTCTTACTTTATTAACACTCTCTTTTTTATTTTTGATTTTTGTTTGTTGTCATGAAAAAGAACTGGGGAATACAATAAAAACTTTGGGAATTCAGTTTTTATTTTAATTTTCGTTTTTAAAGTTGTGTCATGTGTTTGTTTTTCTTTTACCGATTGGCGAAATTATTAGTTATTTTATGCATGTTTAATTAATATTTTTTAAACCATTTTGAATAGAAATCACGACCACAAATGAATACAATATTAAGATTCCGTTTAGAGTCCTTAAAATTATGCTTTAGGATACGTGTTTGGTGCTTTTCATTTTTATTGCACATTCTAAAAAGATACACTTTGATTGATCACGAGCCTTTCTTATTTGCAAAGATTGCTAACTTTTTCTCTTGGTCTACTTACATAACACCGAAGACACACAAAACATAATGCAATGGTAGGTAAACCGAAAGATGAAAGATATATACAAACTGTAATGATACTTTATGTTAATGATGGTGTCGATCGATGCCATAGACATGTTGACGATGGGACATGCATTACCAATGGCTTCCAAGCGAAAAATCTAGAAAGAATTTCATTTTGACAATGCGGAAATAATCAATTATCAAAGTTTCGTAGAAATAATAATCATTTTGTGTCAAAATCATAATGATATACGTCTATATTTACTATATAACTATGATTAAAGTGTGTTTAAGAATAATTATTGTGTTGCTCAAGAATTAAATAACCATAAATATTTGATAAAAGTTGTGGTTGCTAAGATAATTTTTACTATTTAACATTTACCTTAATGTTTTTTTTTTATATATTTTTTCTAACGTCTAATCCATCTTTAATTTCATATATTTTGCATATGGTAATATTTTATATAGTTGTGCTAGAAACTAGTTGGTCAAATATTTAGATGCACATTAAAATCTGAATATTCTGGATTCAAGTGAAATAAAAATAATGATAATAATAATTAGTTTTGCAACACATCCAATCAAACCTTTTTTTTTTTTTTTGAATTTTAAGTTATATTTAAGTAGCATTTGCACTAAATATATGAAGAAAAACAAACTACACTTTTGGACGCCACCATTAACCAATCACGCAATCAAATCGAATGAGGTAAATTGATATGTTTTGAAAGCAACAAAGGTGATAAGAGACTTTAACTTGACATTTTATTTATGGATTATGATACCGCAAGGAAAATAAGGATTTTGCACTTTCAATGCATGTGCTAGGTTGGGAAAGACAAATTGAGATACTTATCATACAAATTATTTTTTTTTATATAGAAATAACGACTGATTTATACATGTTATTTATTTATTTCAATATTATTTCAGTTTGCTAAAAGTCTAAATAAGAGACTAATAAAAACAAAAGAAGCACATGTCCCTTTTGATAGCCATATTTTATATAAATAATTCTAAAACTTATATATAAAATGTATTTGGTGAGATAATACGGCTGTTATAGTTTAATAATGTCAATTTGTATGTATAAGGAATTAACTTTCAGTCCATTTGTATCTTAGAAAATTTATTTTTTTTAAACTGAAATATTAATATTAATATGTTTATAATCAAACAAATACTGTTTATTTAGAATATAATCTAATCATTATTTGTTTATACTATGAAGAAACCTAATTTATATGTAAATTTTCTAATCTTAATGTTAAAAAAGTTATGTACATTAAAATCTATTAAACTATACGCATTTGAGGTATAATTTGCCTATTGGTAAATTTGCAAATTAGTTTTTCTAAAGAGTTGAACTTTCATACCAATCCAAAGTATAAAATACTGTGTATCTATAAATTAATAATCAAACAAGGTAGCTTTTCGGAAATGGATTTAATAAGAGCCAATAGCCGTCCCTCCACACAAAGAAACAACCTTTCCACTTTTTATATTCTTTTTGTGAAACATGGTTATATCTGACCTAACTAATTAGTAATCATCGGGATGATTATAAAATTACCATAATTCTCTATCTCTCTCTCTCTCACACACATATATATATATATATATATATATATATATATATATATATATATATATATATATATATATATATATATATATATATATATATATATATATATATATGTGTGTGTGTGAGAGATAGAGAATTATGGTAATTTTATAATCATATATATATATATATATATATATATATATATATATATATATATATATATATATATATATATATATATAATGAGGTTCAAGAGAGAACCATAATTAACCAAGGAACCAATCGTTCAACGGCCAAGGAAATAAATATACACATTTACATTGGACGCACACACTAGATTATACAAAAAAATCCACCCTTTACAAAAAAAGTCATCACTTTTTTTCGTTTAAAATTTTTTTAAGCCATGTTTTTTATCGAAAAAAAAATCGAATATATCGTTGTTCACGATTTTTCTTTCTCTTTCAATAGAGATCCATAATAATATATAAAAAACGAACTTTTTTTTTTCAAAAAAAACTCACTTCATTTTCTTGATAAAAAAAGTTAAGGTATATTTTTTTATAGAAAAAAAATTAATAAATATATCAAAATTCATATTTTTTGTATTTTTTAAACATATATTCATATTCATGCTTAAAAAAACGATATTTCAGTTCAGATTAACATTGTAAACCTGTTCAGATGCATATTGTAAACTTGTTCAGATTCACATTGTGAACCTCCTCAGATGCATAAGTCAGATTCACAATGTGAATCTGAACTGATCAGAGGTTTTTCACATTGTGAATGTTAAAATTTGAAATATTTACAATTTACGGACAAAAAAGACCGATTTTTGTGACATCCTCATTTTCACGGACAGAAAAAGACGGATTTTTGTTTACGCTTTGTTAGAAAATCAGAGTAACATTTTAAAGAAAAGTGTTATGGAAATTTTTCCCAAAATAAAATATGATAAAGATTTATCAAAGCATTTATGAAGAAATGTATTTCATTAAAAACCTCGGGATGTCGTGTTCGATACAAATCAAAAGAATAAACAGTACAATATAAGTCTTACAACATTTATTCATATCTACAGGCCTATAATCCATAATCCCTCATCCCAACATCACATCTATGCTCGTATGCCACTATCTATAATACAAGAAACTAAGTGAGTCAGACTTGTGAGCCTGGTGAGCACATAGGGTTTTCAACCCACAATAAATAAGTTTATTAATTTCTTCAACCAACAATAACCCGATTACCCGTTCTCGTTATCCTCACTTTACGTCCCTAAACACCTATCATAAGGATCATCATCGGGATGGACACTACTGCTAAGGGGGTTCATCAGCAATAAATGTTCTAAAGGCAGCAATGAAGGGGATGAAGTATACCGGTGAACACATCGTTCAAAAACACTTACAGGTTGCGGGCCTGCTAGCGTTCCATTGGAGTGTCTAGCAAAGTTCGTGGTCGTCATCTATACTCCGCTAGATGACTAGATCAACATCGACATCGAGGCCTCTCATCATTTTATTTCACCACACACCAACTATTACATCTACCTATGTTTTACTCAACACATTTTGTAGATATAAAATACATATACAATTTAAATCATTTAAAACATGTATGAAAATGTTCATCCAGCATAGACAACAAGTATTCAAATAATATGCACACGTAGCATGTAATTTATATAAAATACTTCATATCTATGTGTAAGATGAAAGTAACTATACACTCACCTGTTAAGGAGGTGATTTCGAACTCAGACAACGTTTCGCTTCTATTAATTTATTTTCTTTCGATGAAACCTAGTATCATTATCACTAGATTTTAGTCTAATATTCATTGCGACTAATTATTAGTCTAAATTCATCATTAACTCAGAGTCTACTTCATGATCTATCAACTAAGGAACAACCAGGTAGGATCATATCGGAGGTAGGGTCCGTTTGGTATACGAAGTATACTGTTTGGAAATCTCACTTTAAACACCTCAGTAAATCACTGCCTAGACATCATTCCCATCAGTGGATCAATCAGTATAACAACTTTGAACCACTGATAAATCTTATTTATAGGTTCATAATAACGATACTATATTTATATATAAGCTATATTAAATGTATGGTAGGCGTATCTCACTTACAGCGGGTTTTTATTAAAAATCGGACTTTGCTGGAGCAACGTTTCCTAGCCGAAAAACTCTTTTTTTTTTCGGAGCCGTCGGGAGCTCCGAAGCTTCCTTCTTGTGCTAGGGGTACCTTAGGCTTTTTTTTTTTTTTTTTTTTTTTGGGGGGGGGGGGGTTGGGGGGTGTTAGAGAGTGTTTAGAGAGAGAAAGAAGTGGGAAAGGTGTGAGGAATGAGGCAGCCCCCGCACCTCTATTTATAGGTTGCATGGAGCGATTCCACGTTGTGGTCTTGCGTAGGCTCCAAGGCTTCGCCTGGTGTTGACACGTGACACTAGGCACATTTAAAACAACCAATCTTTAAAAATTCATAACTTTCTCATACGAGCTCCGCTTTTGACGTTCTTTATATCCACGCGTAGGTAATGACAATATCTACACCCTACTTTTGGCTCCGTTAGCTAATTATCGACCGATTTTAAATTTAATAGTGTGAGAAGATTATACTGTTAAATGACTGCGTAAAATTCATAAATTCTTCATACAGACTCCGTTTTCGTCTGTCTTTTTATCTTTGAATTTCTATTAATGAGATCTTTAATTCTCATTTAGGTTAGGTAGGCCAAAAATCGATTGATCTAAAATTCGAATTTCGGGCTGTATACTAATATGCCCAATCTTAGAAAAATCATAACTTCCTCATACGAAGTCAGATTTGGACGTTCTTTTTATGCACACTCTCGGTTTAATGTATACTAGAACTTTCATTTAGATTGCTAAGGATAAAAAGTCTTCCATCATAAATTCACTATTTACGTCACACAACGTCGTGCTGGTTTTGTCGCGAAAATTCAGCAGGTCATAACTTCTTCGTTGTAACTCGGATTTCGGCGTTCTTTATATGTCCAGAATCCTTGTCACGACCACTACAAGTTTCTTCATCGATATCGAGTTTATCTAACATTTTAATTTTGACGCTTATTTTTATCCTTTATTCATTATACCTTTATAAACAAGTATAAAGCACATAAATTCACAGAATTCACATAATACTCAAATAATTAATTTTTATTACTTCAAAATAGGTTACAATGGTTGACCTGACTATTACATAATTGTACTAATGCTTAGCCCCGAAACACGGGCGTTACAATTCTCTCCCCCTTAGGATGATTTCGTCCCGGAATCAGGCATCAGCAAACAGATGTGGGTAGCGACTCATCATGTCACTCTCTGTTTCCCAGGTGAGTTTCGGCCCATTCGTATGTTTCCAGTGCACAAGCACTAAGTCGACCATCTTGCTTCGTAACTTCTTAGTCTTACGGTCAACAATTGTCTCGGGCTCTTCGATTAGCCTCTTATTCTCATCCATCCTTAACTCTAAGATTGGAATTATGTCCGGAACTTCTCCAGTGAACTTCCTCAAATAACACACATGGAAAGTGTTATGAAGACCATCTAGTTCTTCGGGTAATTCAAGCTTGTAAGCTTGGTTCCCAATTTTCTGAAAAACTTTGAACGGTCTAATAAACCTTGGACTCAACTTTCCTCATTTCCCAAATCTTATAAGTCCCTTCCACGGTGAGACTTTAAGCAAAATTGAATCTCCAACTTCAAATGTCATCGGTTATCTTTTCTTTTCAGCATAGCTCTTTTGATGATCCTAATCTGCTAACATCCTTTCCCTGATCACCTTTAACCTCTCAGCAGTCTGATGGACTATCTCAGGGCCCATAAACTGCTTTTCCCCAGCCTCAAGCCAACTGATGGGGTTTTGAGCATTTTAACACTCCTATGGTGTACATGCAACCCTAGAAGCCTTGGATCTATGTTTTCTCTATTATACATGAAAATTTTCATTTTCCAAGGAATCATCCTAACTAGAATATGATTGGGGTATATGTAATATAAAACTAGTAGAGTGACATACCTTTCTTGTAGCTTGGATTCCTTAAGACTTTGTGAGCCTAGCACCCCAAATGTGATGCCTTAAATGCTTCACACAACACCACCAACAACTTGGAATAACTTGAGAGAAGATTGATATGCACCAAAATTGGCTAGCCCTCACTAGAATCACTTAAGTGTCGATTTTACAAGGATGAGGCTTCTTTATATAGTGTACATATTAGGGTTACACCATGTAACTCATGCCTTTCCATATTCTTCATGATCCATGGGTTTTAACCTCCATGGAGTATCCTTGGGTAACCACATGGGTTTAGCCCATCATGAAGAACTATGGATCATAAGCCCACAATATAAGAATGAATGATTTACCAAAACAATCCCCATTTATTTAATTAGTCTCTTTTGATTACAAAATTAATTCCAAACTATTTCTTGATCAATAATAATTAAATAATTCATATTAATATATTAGAACTTATAATATATTAATAAACCATAAATATCCTCTTCTAACAAAAGTCATTCCAAATTGTTCCGATGCCATGCAACCCAATGGACCATGTCAAATCGGGTCAAGTGCATACCAAATATAGTTATGGACTTAGACACCTTATCCAACAGTCTCCTACTTGGGTAAGTCTAATAACTATAGCAAGGATGACTTCAGGATCCGACTAGCAATCGTAGCTCTTTCAAACTCTCGCGAAACTAAGTTGTGCCATTTTAGATAAGTGATCATATAATCCTCTTTTCAAGATATCAGCCGGACAAATACATGGAACAACGTCGTACTTATTGTCCAGCAGTTTGTTTCCCAATTTCTGATTTGTTTGACATAAAACTTAATTAAACACATCAATTCAGTCTTGAACGGGCCTGACACATAAGTCAAGACAAAATCATCGAGGGTCCCAAGATATCGCTTTTAATCCTCAAAGGACTAAAGGGAATATATAAACTTCGACTCATATGCTTGTACTAACTAATCATCAAATTGTACACAACAACATGTTTTATAACATCAAGTTACTGATGCGTTTTCGTACTATTAATGTACGACCAACTCATAGTCAACAACTCATAACTCTTGGTTTGAAGACTTATATTATATTACCGTCTCACGATCACTCGAGATAAATTCCACGAAATGATACAAGTAAGCGTGGGTTGAATCCAATACTCATAACTTATGAGCACTCATGAATGTTGCAGCAACAATTGCTATGCCTAATACAATTCAGACAAATCTACAGACTCAATTCATGACAGCCTTATTTCAATACCTACTTCCAAAGTATGATCGATTGTGGACAATTTGAATAATATGATATACCATAACATAATTATTTTGGAAGTCAAAACATGAAAAATAAAACAATAGTAAATGATTGATAGAAGATAGTACCATACTAATAAATAAAAAAACCTTTTATTTAAACATCAAATGTCAATTACATTTCAACTATTACAAGTTTCGAAAGCTATCTAATTACTAAAACTAATATCATCCTTCAGCCCAATGTGCCTCGCATGCTGTAAATGCTTAACCCTAAACAGTCCCTTCGTGAGGGGATCTGTTGGGTTCTCATCTGATGATACCCTCTTTGCCACAAGGATTCCTTCTTCGATTTGATGTCTAATGAAGTGGTATTTCCTGTCGATATGCCTGGATCTGCCGTGATCCCTTGGTTCCTTTGCTAAGGCAACTGCACTCTTGTTATCACAGAAAATCTCCATAGGCTCCTTTATGGCTGATACAACTCCAAAGTCTCCAATGAATTTCTTCAGCTATATTGCCACCTTCGCCGCCTCGCTTGCTGCTATATACTCTGATTCGCAAGTTGAATTAGCTACTGTCTCCTGTTTGGAACTTTTCCAAGTAATTTCTCCTCCATTTAGGGTAAAGACCCAGCCCGACTGAGAGTGAAAATTATCCCTATTATTCTGGAAGCTACCATTACTATACCCCACTAATCTCAAGTCATTACTCCTACCAAGGGTAAGGACCCAATCCCCAGTCCTCCGCGGGTACTTGAGAATGTTCTTCACCGCAGTCCAGTGAGCCTTGCCCGGATTCCCTTGATATCTGTTGACCATGCTTAAAGCAAAGGCCACACCAGGGCGAGTACAAGTCATAGCATACATGATTAAGCCTACAGCGGAAGCATATGGTACTCGACTCATCTCAGCTATCTCAGCCTCTGTACTCAGGCTCTGAGTCTTACTCAGTTTGGCGTTACTCTGGATCGGTAAGTCACCTTTCTTGGAAATCCTACATGCTGAATCTTTTCAGCACCTTATCCAAGTAGGTACTTTGACTAAGTCCAATTAGTCTCTTACTCTTGCCTCTCAATATCCTTATCCTTAGGATATAGGCAGCTTCTCCAAGGTCCTTCATAGCGAAACACTTCCCAAGCCTGGACTTAACCTCCTGCAAGGTTGGGATGTCATTTCCTACGATTAGTATGTCATCCACATACAATACCAAAAAGCTAACTATACTCGCACTAGCCTTTACATATACACAGGACTCATCCTCGCTCCTCGAAAATCCAAACTCTTTGACTTTCTCATCGAAACAAAGATTCCATCTGCGAGATGCTTGTTTTAAATCATAAATGGATTTCTCAAGCTTACACACTCTATTAGGGTACTTTGCATCAACAAAACCCTCTGGCTGACTCATATAAACATCCTTAGCCAGCTTTCCATCAAGTAAAGCAGTTTTGACATCCATCTGCCATATTTCATAATCATGAAATGCAGCTATGGCTTACATAACCCTAATAGACTTAATCTTCACTACTGGTGAGAAGGTATCATCATAATCAACTCCCGGAGTTTGAGTAAAACCCTTCGCAACCAATCGTGCCTTATAAGTGTGTACATTCCCATCCATGTCAGTCTTCTTCTTGAATATCCATTTGCACCCGACTATCTTACGATCCAGTACATTGTCAACCAATTTCCAAACTTGATTGGCATACATGGACTGAATCTCACTGTCCATAACCTCTTTCCATTTAGCAGACTCGGGGCCTGCCATGGCTTCCTTAAAGTTGTTAGGTTCATCCAAATTTACTAGTGTACTATCACCGATAAATGCATCACCTTATGTAGTAATATGTAAACCATAATAAAAATCAGGTGTACTCCTAACTCTTGTGGAACGCCTCAGAGGTACGGACTCATCAATCGGCTCAACAGGAGTTTCCTCCTTAGGTTGATTGCTAGTGTTTGAGGTTCCTTCACCGCTTGAATCTTGAAGTTCTTCAAGGTCAATTTGCCTCCCACTGTTTCCTTGGCTCATGAATTCTCTCTCACGAAAGACCCCTCTCCTCGCCATGAAGACAACATTGTCACTCAGTCTGTAGAAAAGATAACCAAAGGATTTATGTGCGTAGCCGATGAAAATACATCACTCACTTCGAGGTTAGAGCTTGTCGTGAGTCTCGCGCCTCATGAAAGCCTCGCAACCCCAAATTTTGATGTGGTCTAAAGTGGGAACTTTCCCAGTCCACATCTCGTGAGATGTTTTGGCAACCTTTTTGGTAGGGACTAGATTATGGATATGGGTGGCAATCTCTAAGGCATACCCCCAAAATGATATTGGTAACGAAGCTCGACTCATCATGGAACGAACCATTTCCAATAAGGTCCGATTGCACCTCTCAGCTACAACATTCAACTGTGGTGTCCTAGGAGGTGTCAATTATGAAACAATTTCACATTCCTTAAGATAGTACAGGAACTCGATACTAAGATACTCACCATCTCAATCGGATCGGAGCATCATTATCTTCCTGCCCAACTGATTCTCCACTTCTTGTTTAAACTCTTTGAATCTTTCAAAGGTTTCTAACTTATGCTTGATTAAGTAGACATAACTATATCTACTGTAATCATCAGCAAAAGTCACATAGAAGCAGTTAGCATCCCTTGTGGCGGTTCTGAAAGGCCCACACACATCGGTGTGTATGAGATCCAATAAACCTTCACCCCTAGCACAAGTACCAGTAAAGGGTGACTTAGTCATTTTTCCAAGTAAACAAGATTCACAACTATCATCTGACCTTAAGTCAAATGACTCCAAGACTCCAGCCTTTTGGATTTGGCTTATGCGCTTCTTGTTGACATGTCCAAGATGACAATGCCACAAGGATGCCTTATCCAAACTAGTGGAAGAGTTAATATGCAATACATGAAAGCAAAAAAATATTTCTCGCCATTTCAGACGAGTAACAACATTTATTCAAATCTAATATTAACCCACTACTAAGAAATAAAGAATAAACTCCAATCTTGGTGACAAGTGAAGATTTCCTATTCCCCATGATCAAGTTTATCTTCCCGTGCTCCACGTCATCACTTCTTTTTAGGACCTTCAAATCAGAACAAATGTGAATTCCATACCCTGTATCAAGGACCCAAGAATTAGTATGTGGTGAGTTATTAGACAATATAGTGTAAATACCTGCATGGGTGGGTTTCACTTTCCCATCCTTAACATCCTGCAAGTACGTGGGGCAGCTTCGCTTCCAGTGCCCCTTTTCCTGATAGTAGAAGCATTGTGTATCCTTCGGGTTGAAGGAAGGGAGTGGCAGAACCACCTTTGGTTCCACTCGAAGAGGAGCCATCAAGAGACTTTCCCTTGGTACCCTTCGAAGGGGTCTTCCTATTTTTCCCTTTCCCTTGCCCGATTGCCAGAACAGGAGCGACGATATGAGTGGTAACAACATTCTTACCTTTAAGACTACTTTCAGTAGTCCTTGAAGTTTGCTAAGTGTGACCTCCTCCTTGTTCATATGATAAGTCATGCAAAACTGATCATAACAAGAGGGTAAGGAGTGTAGAATGATATTTATTGCTAACTTCTCATCAAAGTTCTCATTTAACTTTAGCAAACGATCCACAAATCTTTGCATTTTCTGCAGGTGGCCCGTGATAGAGTCTCCATCCTTCATTTTTGTTGTTATCATGGAGGTGATGATTTCATACCTTTCCTGACGAGCACTCTAATGGTATCTTTCCATCAGGTCCTGGTACATCTCATAAGGGTAGAAATCTTCATAGGATTTATGGATTTCTTCTGTCATGGTAGTCGGCATGATACAAGATACCTTAGTGGCATCCTTCTCATGGCTAGTGTACTCAGCAATCTCCTCAGGAGTAGCAGATGACTCATCGATGAGCATAAGCTGCTTGTCGAGGACATATTCCTTGTCCTCATAACGAGTGACCGTCCTTATGTTCCTAATCCAATCATTGAAATTAGTTCCATCAAATATGAATCTCCCAAAAATGTTCATGAGAGAGAAGGAGCCGGTAGGGTTTGAGCCAGAAGCAGCATTGTTGGAAGACATCTGAAAAGGATGAAAGACAAGTTTAGATTAGATATAGAATCCTTAATAAGACACCCAAATGAAATATTAAGGCTAGGACCCAACACAATATTTTATAACTTGGAAGAGGGATGCCGTAATCCACGCCACAAAATATTGAAGGTAGGTAAATGACGATTTACTAATTTCTACCATGAAAAATGAAACAGATTATTAGGTTTTAATTGGATTGAAACTCCTAGATATTTTGAGATTCATTGAACAATTCAATGACATGTTTAAATCTCGATTATGCCCTTCAAGTTTGTGACTGGGATACCGAGGATCACAAACAAAGTGTGAATAACCATGCAAATTAACTTGGTACTCTTAATTTTGTCACCTAATCAATGTGTCGGTTAACCACACACGCTCTACCGATCTATGATAAACCTTAAGCCACCCTTTGCCACCCTTGTTAAGTCCAAGTTAGTGTGACGGTTAACCACACACTCACCACTAACGACTTTAGCAAGGTACAAAGTGTAATTTCATGGGTTAGCATCAATTTCACATTTTCCTAAAGTATCTAAGATTGGGAATTTATAAAAGGTTTAGTTACTTTATATTTATCATTACACTTTTAATGAGAATTAAAGTCTTTGTCCTACCTGTTCGGCTAACGACCCTCCACTAGTCAAGGAAGCGATGAGTGAGAGTGGACACCCATTAAGCTGCCATTTTATAGATAACAACCTTATACCCCCCTTCTAGACCGACTTCGTGAATGAGGCCTACTAACTGTAAGACTGACTTGACCTTACACACACACACACACACACACACACACACATATATATATATATATAATTATTCGAATTTTAATAATATAGTAGTATAAGGGTAGAATTTTAAACTTTTAAAACTCTAGGGTTTGGAATTAAAGTTTTCTAAAGTGACTTTACAAATTCCAAAACTTGAGGGCAAGTTTTGAAACTATTCAAAACCTTTCATTTCTATAACTTATGAGTTTTAATGATTTTAATGAAAAGACTTTTGGAATTCCATAACTTGACGACAAGTTATGGAGTCCATTAAAATGCATTTAGATCAACAATTAAACTAACAACCATGTCAAATAATTTCCATGATCTAACAAACTCATAAGCATGCATAATTCATATCAATAATTTTCAAGAATCATATGAAGTTAATATAAAACTTGAAACTTTGACAATTATCATTGAAATTGGATAAGCACAATCATTAACACATCAAAAATAGGTTTTACAATCTTAAAACAATTTAGGGTAATGATCCTAGTCCAATTCCAACAATAAAACTCGAAATTTTGTACTTTGGGCCTCCTACTCGCCGAGTGTATGAACCTACCAGTCGACCAGGATGAACTTTCACATGGACTCGTCGAGTCCTCCCATGGACTCGGCGAGTTCACTGAACAGTGAGCAGAAAAATCGATTTTTAAGCAATTTGCCTAAAGTATAATGAAAACAAGCCTAGGCTCTGATACCAGCGATGGGGTTTTGAGCATTTTAACACTCCTATGGTGTACATGCAAATGTAGAAACCTTGGATCTATGTTTTCTCTATTATACATGCAAATTTTCATTTTCCAAGGATTCATCCTAACTAGCATATGATTAGGGTATATGTGATATAAAACTAGTAGAGTGACATACCTTTCTTGTAGCTTGGATTCCATAATACCTTGTGAGCCTTGCACCCCAAATGTGATGCCTCAAATACTTCACACAACACCACCAACCACTTGGAATAACTTGAGAGAAGATTGATATGCACCAAAATTGGCTAGCCCTCACTAGAATCACTTAAGTGTCGATTTTACAAGGATGAGGCTTCTTTATATAATATGCATATTAGGGTTACACCATGTAACTCATGCCTTTCCATATTCTTCATGATCCATGGGTTTTAACCTCCATGGAGTATCCATGGGTAACCACATAGGTTTAGCCCATCATGAAGAACTATGGATCATAAGCCCACTATATAAGAATGAATGATTTACCAAATCAATCCCCATTTATTTAATTAGTCACTTTTGATCACAAAATTAATTCCAAACTAATTCTTGATCAATACTAATTAAATAATTCATATTAATATATTAGAAATTATAATATATTAATAAACCATAAATATCCTCTTCTCACAAAAGTTTATCCAAATTGTTTCGATACCATGCAACCCAAATGGACCATGCCAAATCGGGTCAAGTGCACACCAAATATAGTTATGGATTTAGACACCTTATCCAACACCAACAAGACGGCATACGACACTTCTGTCAGGACAAAGCTTTATAGGGTTCCATCTTGATGCTCATGTGGAAACTGTTATTGTAGGAAAACTCTACCAGAGGTAAGTGCTCATCCCAGTTACCTTGGAATTCCAGGGTACTTGCTCTTAGCATATCTTCCAGTTTTTGAATTGTTATTTCGCTCTGACCATCAGTCTGCAGATGGTAAGCTGTACTTAAACATAATTTTGTACCCAATTCCTCTTGCATACTTCTCCAAAACCTTGACGTGAAACGACTATCACGATCTGATACAATCGTTAGAGAAACACCATGAAGTCTTACTACCTCCTTCACGTAAGCATTTGCAAGCTTATCCATAGACCACCTTTCATTGGCTGCTATGAAGTGTGCACTCTTAGTGAAGTGGTCCACGACTACCCAAATCATGTCGTGACCATTCTTCATCGTGGGTAGTTTAGTCACAAAATCTGTAACGCCCGTAGGTCCGGGCTAGTCAATTTAGAGATAATAGGGGTCGAAAACGACTTTTCGGCAAAAGATTATTTAGAATAAATAATATTAACCAAGTTGTAGTATATGTTACAAGGTTTCCATACATATAAAGAGCGCCGAAATCCGAGTTATAACGAAGAAGTTATGACCCGTCGAAGTTTCGCGATGGAACCGGCATGGCACCGGGAAGTGTAAATAGTGAATTTACGATAGAGCGACTTTTAGCCTTAACGATCTAAACAAAAGTCATAGAAAATGTTAAACCAAGAGTGTCCATAAAAAGAATGCCCAAATCTGACTTCGTATGAGGAAGTTATGATTTTTCTAAGATTTAGCATAACAGTGCACAACCCGAAAATTCGAATTTTAGATCGGTCGATTTTCAGCAAAAATAATCTAAACGAGAACTGAAGATATCGTTAATAGGAGTTAAACAATAAAAAGACAGTAAAAAACGGAGTTCATATGCGAAAGTTATGGACGAAGCTTAGTCTCTACTTTTCAAACGCGACAAATTCGATACAGTTTTGTAAATCTGAGATAGATTGAGAATTAGCCAACGAGGTCTAAATGAAACTTATAGTACTCGTAAATACCAATGCATGGATATAAATAACGTTGGAAACGGAGCTCGTATGCGAAAGTTATGGACGAAGCTTAGTCTCTACTCTTCGAGCACGATAAATTCGATACAGTTTTATAAATCCGAGATAGAATGAGAATTAGCCAACGGGGTCTAAATGAAAGTTGTTGTACTCATAAATACCAACGCGCAGATATAAATAAAGTCGGAAATGGAGCTCGTACGCGGAAGATACGGACGAAACTTAGCGGCTACTTTACTATAAAATCCCTATAAATAAAGGGTGAACCCTTCATTATTTCTTCACACCATAAGCATTTCTTTCTCTCTCTAACTTCTCTCTAGCCTCTCTAAACCCATCCCAAATCTAGGGAACCTCCCTAGCACGAGAAGAAAGCCCCGGAGCGCCCGATGGCTCCGAGAAGAAAAGCTTTCGGCTCGTAAACGTTGCTCCAGCGAAGCCCGATTTTTAATAAAAACCCGCTGTAAGTGAGCTACGCCTATACTATATTTAATATAACTTTATTTTTAATTATAGTAACATTATTAGGACCTTAAAATAATTATTTGGGCTATTATTATGAGTTATATTGAGTGTTATTTAACGCTTATATAATAGTAATAATAGCTAGACTATTAATTAGTCGCGGTTAACGTTAAAAACTAAACCCTAGTGGTATTGATACTAGGTTTTGACGAGGAAAATTGTTTTGAGATAACAAAGTGTTGTCCGAGTTCGGAATCGCCACCTAATCAAGTGAGTGCTATGTATGCATATTATCTGAATACTTGTTGTCTATGCTGGATGAACGATTTTATACATGTTTTAAATGATTTAAACTATATATGTATTTTATATCTACGATAATGTTGGGGTAAAACATGGGTAGATGTAATAGATGGAATATGAGTTGAGAGGTGTTATAGACCACGATGTGAGGGTGAGAGGTGGACGATGTGAGAAGCCTTTTCCCAAACGATGACCCCGTCATTCAGCAGAGTATGGATGACAACCACGGACTATTGTAGACAGTCCAGTGGAACACTAGCAGGCTCGCAACCTGTAGGTGTTGTGAACGATGTGTTCACCCGGTATACTCTAAACCCTGGCGTCCATGCAGACTTGGTGCCTAAACCTTGGTGATCATGCAGACGTGATGCCTAAACCTTGGTGATCATGCAGACTTGATACCTAAACCTTGGTGATCACGCAGACTTGATGCCTAAACCCTGGCGACTATGCAGACTTAGTGCCTAAACCCTGGCGACTATGCAGACTTAGTGCCTAAACCCTGGCGACTATGCAGACTTAATGCCTAAGCCCTGGTGACTATGCATACTTAGTGCCTGTTGTGTAAACCGTGGAAACGATGGACTTCGTGTCGATTCCTTAGGATGATCCTTAGGAATGAATGAACGAGGAATAGCTGATTCTTAGGGTAGATCCTTAAGACTAAAGAAGATAATGGGGATGGGTAATTGGGTTGATTGTTTGATTGTTTAAACATAATAATTATATTATTGTGGGTTGAAAACCCTATGTACTCACCAGGTTTCCCAACCTGACCCACTCAGTTTATTTATATCACAGGTGTCGATATGAAGTGACATTACACTAAGGGATTAAGGATATATAGATCACTAGTTATAATGAATGTAAGTTCTGTTTATGCTTATGTTTCTATATTGACGATGACATCCCAAATGTTTTCAATTGAATAAAAATACTTTTCTTCGGAAATGCTTTGATAGCGTATTTATCATGTTTTACTGGGAATAAATTCCGCAACATTTTTATTAAAAGAGGTACTCTGATCTTTATAAAGATAAACAAAATCGGTCTTTTCTGGCTTTGAAAATGGGGATGTCACAAAATCCATGGTGATGTCTTCCCATTTACCCATGGGAATAGGTAAAGGTTCTAAACTCCCATATGGTTTCTGATGTTGTGCCTTAACCTTTGCACAAGTTACACACTCAACCACATACTTTGCAACATCAAACTTCATCGTTGGTAACAAGTAGTAGGGTTTTAGATCCCTATACATTTTAGTGCTACCAGGATAAATCGAGTACATGGTCTTGTGGGCTTCTTCCATCATCTCTTACTCCTCGTGTCTTAGGTACCCAAATCCTATCTTGGAATACCTTTAATCCTTGACTGTTTGTACCAAACACTAACGTTTTGCCTAAACGTTCTTCCTTTCGGTCATTTTTCTCTGAAGCTTCTTCCTGAGCTTTCTTGATACTTTCCACAATAGTCGAGACATCTTCTATTCTCAACGCTCTTGGCCTTTTTCTTTCAAGGTTGAATTTTCGACTTTGATCATCAGCTACAACATTTGCTTTACCGGGGTGGTAAAGTATCTCACATTCGTAGTCCTTGAGTAATTCTAGCCAACTTCGTTGCCTCATGTTCAATTCCTTCTGATTAAAGAGATACCGGAGACTCTTATGATCAGTGAAAAGTTTGCACTTTGTGCCATAGAGGTAATGCCTCCATATCTTTAGAGCGAATACTACCGTTGCCAACTCCAGATCATGAGTGAGGTAGTTCTTTTCATGCTCTTTCAATTGTCGAGATGCATATGCTATCACTTTTTCTCTTTGAGTTAGAACACATCCTAACCCGACACCTGACGCATCGCTATACACTGCGAAGTCTTCAACTCCATCGGGTAGAGAAAGAATCAGTGCTTCACATAATTTCTTCTTTAGCTTGTCGAATGCTTCTTTGTGCTTCTCACTCTAAGTATATGTAGCTCCTTTATGGGTCAAAGCTGTCAATGGAGCAACTATCGAAGAAAATCCTTGGATAAATCTTCGGTAATATCCAGCTAATCCCAGAAAGCTTCGAATCTCCATGGGCTTTTCGGTCGTTCCCACTTCATCACAGCTTCGATCTTTGCTGGGTCAACCATTATCCCTTCTTGGTTAACCACATAACCCACAAATTGGACTTCTCGGATCCAAAAATCACATTTGGAGAACTTTGCATAAAACTTCTCCTTCTTCAATACTTCTAACACTTCTCGCAAGTGTCTTCCATGCTCCTCCTGGATTTTCGAGTAAATCAGAATGTCATCTATGAACACTATCACAGATTTATCGAGTAATGTTTTACAAACCTTGTTCATCAAATCCATGAACGTTGCTGGAGCATTGGTTAGTCCAAATGACATAACCAAGAACTCGTAGTGTCCATATCTTGTTCTAAATGCAGTCTTCTCAATATCCTGCTCTCTTACCTTTAGCTTATGATATCCTGAACTAAGATTGATCTTTGAGAAATAGATCGAACCTTGCAGCTAATCGAATAGGTCATCAATCCTTGGCAATGGATATTTGTTCTTCATGTTTATCTTGTTTAGCTCTCTGTAATCTATGCACATTCTCATGCTTCCATCTTTCTTCTTCACGAATAACACCGGAGCTCCCCAAGGTGATGAACTAGGCCGAATGAAATCGTTGTCATGTTGGATTAGATATCTAAGCCCATAGCTATTATTGGTATGTATTCGACCCGATAGTAGCATGGTCCATTTGGGTTGCATGACATCAGAACAATTAGATAGACAAAATGAGAAAAAGGATACTTATGATTTATTTTAATATATTATAAGTTCTAATATATTAATATGAAATCATATTATTTAATTAGTATTGATAAAGAATTAATTTAGTGATCAAAAGGAACTAATTATGGACTCTTATATATATATATATATATATATATATATATATAGGATGGGCCAAGTTCATTTAGGTTGGGCTAAGCTTTCATGGATAGTCCATGGAGTTTTTAACCCATGGATCCTATGGAAATGAAAGGTCATGGGTATTAGGGTTTACATGAATCTAACCCTAATCCTCCACACTATATAAAGAGGTCTATGGTTCATAAAATGACACTAGTGCATACAAAAAAAAAAGGAAAGGCCGATTTCATAAGAGTGAACTTAAGTAACCTTCTTCTCAAGTTATTCCAAGGTTTTTGGTGTTTTGTGAACCATTTGAGGTGCAAAACTTGGGGCACTAAGCTCTTAAAGGTTCAAGACTTCAAGCTCCATCAAAATGTATGTCATTATACTAGATTCTTGTATTGTATATACTTCATATTATGCTAGTTAGGATGAAACCTTGGAATATTGAATATTTTGCATGTATAATAGAGAAAACATAGAAAGGTTTATATGGTTGCATGTACACCATAGGAGTGTTAGAATGCTCATAACCCATCAGTGGTATCAGAGACTAGGCCTGTTTTCAATTATACTTGATGCAAATTGCTGAAAAAAGCTGAAGAAATTGATTTTCTGGCTGTCTGGGCTGTGGACTCGCCGAGTCCATGAATAAATTCATCCTACTCGTCGAGTAGGTTCATACACTCGATGAGTAGGAGCCCCTGACATCATATTTTCGACTTTTAAGGCTGGAATTGGACTAGAATCATTATCCTAAGCTGTTTTTGAACCTACAAACTGGTTTTTGATGTGGTAATGATCATTCTAATCCAATTCAAAAGATAATTGTCAATAGATTAATGTTTTGTATTAGTTTAATTGTTAGGCTAATTACATGAAAAATTGTTTGATTTGAATTGTCTTGTTCATATGAGTTTAATCTAGATCATAGTTTTTCTTGACATGCTTGTTAGTTGAATTGATGATCTTAATGTTTTTCAATGGATTCCATAACTTGTCCTCAAGTTATGGAAAACCAAAAGTCTTTGTGTTAAATCTTCATTAAAGCTATAGTTTATATAATTGTAGAGTCTTTTCTCATAAATAGTTATATGGACTCCATAACTTGTCCTCAAGTTATGGATGTTCAAGAGTCTGTTCATTAAAGTCTTTAAAACCTATATTAAACTCATATGTTATAGAAATGAAAAGTTTTTGAATAGTTACAAAACTTTCCCTCAAAGTTTTGGAACATGTAAAGTCGCTTTAGAAAACTTTAGTTCCAACCCCTAGAATTTTAAAAGTTAAAATTCAACTGTTATACTTTATAATATTATAAGTTATATATATATATATATATATATATATATATATATATATATGTGTGTGTGTGTGTGTGTGTATAACATCAAGTCGTTTTACCGTTAGTAGGCCTCATTCACGAAGTCGGTCTATAAGTGGGGTATAAGGTTGTTGCCTATAAATGGCCAGCTTAATGGGTGTCCACTCTCACCCACCACTTCCTTGACTGGTGGACGGTCATTAGCCGAACGGGTAGGATAATGACTTTAATTCTCATTAAAAGTATAATGATTATTATAAAGTAACTAAATGTTTTATAAATTCCTAATCTTAGTTACTTTAGGAGAATTGTGAATATGGTGCTAACCCATGAAAGTACACTTTGCACCTAGCTTAAGTCATTAGTGGAGCGTGTGTGGTTAACCGACATGCTAACTTGGATTTAAAAAGGTTGGCAAAGGGTGGCTTAAGATTTATCATAGATCGGTGGAGCGCGTGTGGTTAACCGACACATCGATTAGGTGATAAAAATTAAGAGTACCAAGTATATTTGTATGGTTATTCACACCTTGTTTGTGATGCTCGACATCCCAGACACAAACTTGAGAGGGAACAATCGAGATTTGAACATGCCATTGAAAAGTTCAATGAATCTCAAAAGATCTAGGAGTTTTAAACCAATTAAAACCTAATTCCTATTTCGTTTTTCATGGTGGAAATTGATGAATCGTCATTCACCTACCTTCAAATATTTTGTAGCTTGGATTACGGCATCCCTCTTCCAAGTTATAAAATATTGTTTTGGGTCCTAGCCTTAATATTTCATATTGGGTGTTCTATTAAGGACTTAAATCAACTAACTTGAATTTCTCCCATTGTAGATGTCAGTTTCAGACAACTATGATCTTCCCAAATATCTTGGAATAGGCTTCCCTAATGAATATGATGTCCCATGATTGGATCATGGAAATCACACTTCTCTTCCTCCACATCCTCCAATTATTCTCCCTGACCCACAAGCTCGAAGACTTGAAAAGTTCAAGATCACTCAAGCCCTACTTGCAATGAAACATAAAGATGGAACACCTTTGTGTACTCATGTCTTAGAAATGAAGTCACACATTGACAAGTTGAGAATGTTGGGTGTCATTGTCCCAAGGAAGTTTACTTCCTAAGTCATATATTAGATCACGACATTACCCTATTAGATCTTTCTTATTTGTTTGTTGCTGCTGTATCAGTAATGATTTGGCGCAATGGTCAAGCAAATTTGGGTGGAAGGTCTATTTCTCAAACTTCCATGGGTATTGACAATGGAAACATTGGAAATCCAAAAAAGCTTTCTCTTCCCAATGGAAAGGGATCGACCTTGGTCAACCCGGTTGACCAAAAGGTAAAGAGAAAGGTTAAGTCTGTGATAGTCCCGTGTACCATTCCCAAAGAGTCTATATGTTTCTATTTCCAAGAGAAGGGGCATTGGTTGTGAAGCCGCCCTAACTACCTGAAAGATCTGAGAGAAGGAAGAATCAAAAAGCTGCTACTTAGAAGTTATGATAGATTGCTAGGAAATATGTAATAGCATAACTTTCATTTAAAGCTGCATTGTAAGGAAAAAGTTTTTTCCGCACCTTATAAATAAATAAAATTTTATTTTGTTTTATTTTATATCTCCTTGCAATTGCATTTTTGGAAAATTGATGTTTGTATGTTTCTAGCAATAATGGAAATATGAATTTGATTCTTTCATTTATGGTAGTGTCTAAATTTACCAAATAAGGAAAGATTCTCATCACCCAAGTTTCAATTGGACTGAAACTTGGAATCATGAAAGTTGTATTATATGATGAATGAGAATTTTCATCTTTGGAAAATTAAGACTAATTCCTTGTTCACATGTATATGTGAGTCAAGTGAAGGACTAAGGGGTTGAGTATACATTCTTGTGCACTGGTCAAGTCCGCCAAAAAGATTGAGAAGACTATTCCTCATGATTTTCTAAAGTTTAGTAAATATGGTTATACTTACAAGTTTAAGTGTAATCCTGAAACATTGGAAAAGTTTCGATGTATGGCAGAACGAATGAGAAGAATCAAATTAGGCAGAAAGATAAAAGTTTCTCAAATCTGAAAAGATGGGAGAGTACTTTAGTATCATGCTTTGTGATCATCTTAATGATTAAGAAACCATATCACAATTGGTCCTCTAAGGACATCTTAGTGCATTCTTATGGCTAAGAAGAGGAGTCATGAATTGTTGAAGTGGTTAAATCAAGAAGATGAGGCATACTTCGTTCTAAAATAATTCTTAGAGTCATACTCCAAGATTGGAACTTGAGTGACACATCTTAAAGAAGGTTTATAACACTTGTCAAATGTAAGAGTAAAATATTTTCTACTTGTGTACATTTGAAATTGGTAAGTTGTGATGTTGTGGATAAAACAAAGACCAACTAAGGCCAATTGTGTGAAGTGTTTGTCTTTATAAGAATCCGCACAATCTCTTAAATATTTGTTTGTCAAGGAATGGTTCTTGGCAAGAGAGTCTTTGTCAAGAGGACAGTGGGAGTCTAAAAGATCCTGAAAGAGTTTCAAGAACTGGTCAAGAATAAAACCTGTCGTTTATCACTAGCGCATGACTTAAGGTTTGTAACCTATCGTGTTGACATATTCCTATTTCTGTGCACATTCCATTTAAAGTTGACTGTGCATCTGAGTTCTATAAGTTCTTAGTTGTTTGCATAACTACTTGGAAGCAATGACAGGCCCATGTGCTTCCAGGTGGCAAGAATTTAAGATTGCACAAGTTCAGTCCATATGAGTTTGGATTTGTCACTAACCTTGTCTTGTGATTATGATTTTGACAAATTCACATGGATAGGAGCACATACACCATAGAAAACTAAATGTCATAAGGTTTCTCTTCGATTCTTGAAAATGATGGTGAGGAAACGCTTTCACTGAGTAAATTTTAAGTATATAGCAATTATGATATTTGCATTCTAAAAGTCGTTAGTGGAACATGTGTGGTTAACCGGCACACTAACATGGACTTGTGAGAAATGGCAAAGGTCTAAAAATTGAGACTATGATTATGAAATCCCTTTTCATAGTGCTAGAATTGTTTAGACACACATGTGAGCTATCTAATGAAAGGTGTATGATTTCGATAAAGTTTTGTCTAAGCATCTCGTATCAGAAATCTGAACTTTGGTAAGAAATTCAATAAAGTATTGATTTCTAGAAGTCCAGCTGATTTCTGGATACATGTCAAAGCTAGTGGGAGCGTAAGTGTTATGCTAACAATTATCATGCTAGTGGAAGCATGATAATTATGATAAGTATTGCAAGTTAGCAATGTTAATTATAGAAAATAAAAGTTTCAATTGGGAAAAGTTGTTTTGCTATAATTAATGGAGAGGAAATTATACTTCATTTCAATTCTGAAAGCTTAAATTGAGATTTTAATCATCTTTAGTCATGGGTATATATATGAATTTTTATGTTGGAATGGTTCAACTTAAGGAAATTCTATGTATATTGCGTTCTCAAACTTCGATTATGATTACGACATCCCTGCTCATAGTCGAATTATGAAAACATGGCAAATAAAAAATATTGTAGCAAAAGACTGATCTAGGATCATGTCTTTATGTGAGACATCATGAATCATGTCCTATATGCTTCGGGTATAGGATCGATTACATGTGCTATAATATTTATCCTTCTAAATTTTCCAAATGTCTAGGGCATTAAGAGGGGAAAAGGTCTAGAATTGGATATGACTAAAATGATTAAGCAATTGTTGAGGACAATCAGAGGTTTTACCAAAGATTGGTTGCTCATGGACAGTTGGAAGTATGGTGTAAATTTTGGAAAGGATCAAATTGACACATTTTGAAAAAGAGGCAACTCTTGTTCAGAAGTGATAGTTAAAATGAGAATATGGAAATGTCTCCATAGGTGGAAGTTATTCAATCTGTGTAAGATTAGAAAAACTTAATGCAAGAAGGATGTTCAAAGGAATGTACTTTGAATTTGACACTTTGTTTCCATGGAATTGATCTCCATTGGAATACTTTGTAATGTCTATTGTCAAGTCTTTGTGAATTTGTGCATAGTCATTACAAGAGGATCAATGCATATGAGTTTAGAATCTAACAGATTTTGGTAACTGGTAGGAATTTGGAATTCTTACACCTACAATAAGGATTTGGGATTGTGAAATGAGAATCATTGGAATTATGTCCAATTGATCTATTCCACAAAGTAAGGATCACAGACAAACATAGTTTGCATACTTGGTGTATGGCATAACTGTGACATCCCCAAAATCACGGCCAGAAAAGACCGATTTCGTTTATGCTTTATAAAATCAGAGTACTTCTTTTTATAAAAATGTTGCGGAATTTGTTCCCAGAAAAATACGATAAATACATCATCAAAACATTTTCGAAGAAACATATTTTATTCATTCTAAAACTTTTGGGATGTCATTGTCAATACAGGAACATAAGCATAAACAGAACTTACATTTATTTACACTAGTGATCTACATCTCTTTAATCTCTCAGTGTAATGTCACTTCATATAGACACCTGTGATATAAATAAACTGAGTCGGTCAGGTTGGGAAACCTGGTGAGTACATAGGGTTTTCAACCCATAATAATATAATTATTATGTTTAAACAATCAAACAATCAGCCCAATTACCCATTCCCCATTATCTTTTTTACTCTTAAGGATTTAACCTAAGAGTCATCTATCCTGCATTCATTTATTCCAAATTCCCTTACTTCTAGGGTCATAGGACTGACACTAAATCCATAGCTGCCAATGTTCGTTCGTAAAGCACTAATTCCATAGCTGCTATAGTCTACTCATCGGGTACTAAATCCATAGCTACCAGTGTTCATCTAATAGGTACTAAGTCCATAGCTACCAATTCCTAACAGGTACTAAATCCATAGCTACCGGTTCCTAACAGGTACTAAATCTATAGCTACCAGTTCCTAACAGGTACTAAATCCATAGCTACCAGCGTCTAACTAATAAGTACTAAGTCCATAGCTACCAATTAGGTACTAAATCCATAGCTACCAACGTCTAACAGGTACTAAGTCCATAGCTACCGGTGTTCGTCCCATAGACACTAAGTCTATAGCTGCCAATGTATACTCTCATCACCTTATATCTCTCATCGTTCATCTACCCATATCATACCCAACATATTCGTATATATAAAATACGTATACAGTTTAAATCATTTAAAACATGTATAAAACGTTCATCCAGCATAGACAGCAAGTATTCAGACAATAAGCACACATAGCACGTAGTTTATATAAAATACTTCATATCTATGTGTAAGATGAAAGAGACTATGCACTCACCTGAATAGGTGGTGACTCAGCACTCGGACAGCGCTTCGATACTCTCAAAACGATATTCCTTCGATAAAACCTAGTACCAATACCACTAGGGTTTAGTCTAACGATAACCGCGATAAATTAATTAGTCTGACTATTATTAAGCGTTAATAACGCTCAATATAACTCATAATAATAGCCCAAATGATTATTTTAAGGACCTAATAACATTCCTATAATTATTTGAAAGCTATATTAAAAATTGCATAAGCGTAGCACACTTACAGCGAATTTTATCGAAAACCAGAACTTAATTGGAGCAGCGTTTCGAAACCGAAAAACTCCTTTTTCTCGGGGCTTCCCTAGGGTGCTAGAGGGTTTTTCTAGGGTTTAGGGGGGTTTAGATGAGCTAGAGAGAGAAACTAGTGAGAGAAAGAAGTGGATTTGGAGTGAAGAATTATGGCAGCCTCGCACCTCAATTTATAGGGTCTGGCTTCGGACATTACGTTGGGCGTACCGAGGGTACGCTGGGCGTACTCCTCGGATAAGATCACCAGCTCGGACCCAACTGTCTCGCACCCATCGGATGGATCAGATCGGACCTACGCAGGGCGTAACCTCTTCGGACGTGGGGCGTACTGTGAGGGTGGCGTGTCACAATCCGAAGCGAAGCCTTGGTCAACAAGCGACGGCCCAGATGCAGCCACGTCATCCATCTCGAATCAGATTTCGCAATTTGCACCCTCAACTTTAAAAATTCGTAACTTTCGCGTACGACCTCCGTTTTCTACGTTCTTTATATCCACGTGAAGGTGGGAACGTACTCTACAACTTTCGTTTAGACTTCGTTGGCTAATTTTGGCTCGATTTTAAATTTTATATTATGAACGGGCCGGGATAGGATTGGTCCGTTAAATCCTCATAACTTCTTCATCCGACATCCGTTTTCTCCCATCTTTTTCTCGTTATGCTACTCTTAACGAGATCTTCGATTCTCGTTTAGGTCGTGTCGGCTAAAAATCACTCGATCTATTATTCGAATTTCGGGATGTACACTGCTAGCTTGAAACTTCGAAAAATCATAACTTCTTCATACGAAGTCAGATTTGGGCGTTCTTTTTATCGATGTTCTTAGTTTAACATATTCTACGACTTTCATTTAGATCACTAAGGCTAAATCTCGCTCTATCGTAAATTCACTATTCACGCTTTCCGGTATCGTGCCGGTTTTGTCGCGAAACTTCGACGGGTCATAACTTCTTCGTTATAACTCGGATTTCGGCGTTCTTTATATGTACGGAAACATTGTAACATAATCTACAACTTGGTTAAGATTATTTATTCTAAATAATCTTTTGTCAAAAAGTCGTTTTCGACCCCCATTGCCTCTAATTTGACTAGCCCGGATTTGCGGGCGTTACAATAACTATTGTTTGGACAAACATAGTGTGCATGCTTGGAGCATGGCATGACTATTGATTAATTCAAGTATTAAGTTGATTATTTGAAATATTATGCAATGAATAATGTGTGATCAATATGGTGATCAATAAAAGGTGTTTTATTTATATTCATAAGTTCTGAGACCATATTGGATTTGATTATTCTTGTGTTTTATTTTGCATGTTTTGACTTCCCGAATAACTAGGTTATTCAAACTATCCACAGTCGATCATACTTTGGAAGTAGGTATTAATGCAAGACTGTCATGAAGGGTTTGTAGTTTGTCTGGGACAAAGTGGTTGTAGTGTTCATGAGTGCTCCTGGAATGAGATTCGAGTATCGGATTCAACCCACGCTCATTTGAATCACTTCATGGATTTTATCACGAGTGAATCATGAGATGATAATATCTTATATTCTTCAAACAAATACGCGTGAGTTGTAGTTGTGCGTCAGTTGCACATTGACATATGAAAACGCAACCAGTAACTTGGTTGTTATAAAACATATCGTTGTGTGTAATTTGATGAGTAAGTACAAGCAAACACTTGGGTCAAAGTTTATCCATTCCTTTTACCCTTGGAGGGATAAAAGCAATATATGTGGTTCCTTCGATGATTTAGTGATGACACCCCTAAGTGCTTGGCCAAGCCTGGACTATTTGATTTGTTCAATTAGTTAGTCGTCATAAATCGGAAATCGGGAAACAACAAATGGACAGATAGAATGATTATAATCCATGTCTCAGTCCATATGATATCTAGAATGGAGGAATATATGATCTCTTATCTAATAGACACATCATTTAACTAGGTCAGAGTTCGGCAGCGGCTTTACGAGCTACGATTGCTAGTCGAAATCTTGGATTCATACGCAATACCTGCAGCCATCCGCCGTTTGTAAAACCATTTCTGCATAAGTGTGCGAAAGAACTCAGAAGTAGTAATAGAGGACACTTCCTTGCTTTAATTGATACAGCATTCATGGACTCCGCACTATTTGAGGTCATATAATCATACCTCGTGGTAGGGCAATACGCTCTGGTCCATTTCTCATGTGGAATTTGATTGAGATATGTTGCTACATCATCTCTTATATTACGAAGTCTCCCCCAATAGAATTCAAACTCAGTGGTTTTGTAAGCTCTTACCAGCTTCCAAAACAAAATTGTTTTTTTTTTGTTTTTTCCAAAGGTGTGGACTATGTTTCCTATTAGATGAAATCCACACAATCCATGTTGAGCATTTGGAAAAAACATTTTGAGTACATACAGGAATTGCGGGTGCTCTATCTGTGACCATTGTCAGACCTTCCATATTACCAATGCATTCATGTAGTTTTTCAAGAAACCATGTCCAAGAATCCGTAGTCTCTTTTGGGCAAATTACATACCCAATAGGCAAGATCTGATTTTTGCCATCCCTTGCTACTGCATGCAAGATGATGCCTTTTTACTTTTTCTTCAAATGAGCACCATCCATAATAATAATTTTTCTACAACACTCTCTGAAAGCACGTATCTGCAACAACAATATAAAAACCATTAATATATCAACAATATAATTTGTTTATAAACATTTTAGAAAATAAGAAATATATTTAAAAATATATTACTGCGCATCCAATAGCTAAAAAGAAATACTCAAAACGATCCTCCGAATCGGTTTTTATGTACGCCACAGTACCAGGATTATGTTTCTTAAGATTGTGAAAATAAATTGGAAGTTTGGAGAAACTTTCTTCGGGGGTCCCCATCATCAATCCCAAAGCAAATTCTCTAGCATGCCACGCTTGTGAATAACTCATATTTATTTGTAGCAAAGCATTCATATCTCTAATTATATCATTAGGCTTCCAAACTCTTAAACTTCCTTGACCCATAATGTTATGTATTATGGTTCCCACAACTTCACTATTTACTTGCCTATGATTTGGGTGTATAAGCAATGAAGAACATGTATGCTCGTAATTAAACATCTTAATTTCAAACATTTCTGTTCCTTTAATGACACATGCGTATAAATGCCAATGATAGTTTTCTTGCATACAAACAACCTAGTACCGAGATTTTGAAGATTTTTCGACCTTTATTTGAAACTTTTCTCTAACGGCTTTGAATTTAACAGCAAATGCTAGCTCTTTTTTGGTGTTATAGGTTTGATTGACAATTAATTTATCATTCATACCTAAACTGTGAAATGGTCCACGTTCAAGAATAGGTTCTGGACAATCAGGAATAGAAGGAATACAATACCATGGATAAAAAGAAGTTTTTCGTTGCGTGTACTCATCATCCGACCTCCCTTCATTTGATTTTTACTCACATGTTTGATCATCAATATCAGGAACTTCTCCAAACTCGAACAAATTTTCACGTTGTAATTCAGTCATGCCCACTTTTGGTTCTTTATCATTATCTGATACAAAAGTGTCATTATCAGTAACCGTAACTTTTTTTTCATATCCCACTGGCACTTCATTTCCTCTTCCCCTTGAACGGTTTCCATCACATTGGCTTTCTCTACGACCTCTATTAGTTTTTGTTGGATTAAACTGGTTGTCAACCACTGCTTGTTTGTCACCTTCTTCACCTACCACCATTAAATACAAATGCACCGTCTTTTTTGATTCATACATTACATGTCTCAATTGAAATACATCAGTTTCATCTCCAAGCTCCATGATATACCCTAACTCCGGGTGTTTAAAAGACAAACACATATGACTATTTAACACACCCACCTTACTTTTAACCATTTGTAACAACATTTCATGGTCAATGTTAGGAGGAAGATTTAGTTTTTCACATTATTTCTAACGTAAACCTCAACTCCATTAACTAACTGCCACGACCCTCCCGTACACAAAATAATAAAACTCATTTTACAAATCACTCTCCACAATATCAACGGAAAAACAACTTCTACTGGTAATTGGAACTCACAAACTCACAAATAACCACTTCAATACGTCTATAACTTCTATAACTGATCTACGGAGGTGTACACAGATCCACAGAGGTGTGCATTGATCCTTAGAGGTGTGTACTGATCCGCAAAGGTGTGCACTGATCCACAGAGATGTGCACAGATCCGCAGAGCTGTACACTGATCCGCAGAGGTGTACACTGATCCTTAGAGATGTGCACTAATATGCAAAGATGTACAGAGATCCGCAGAGCTGTATACTGATCCTTAGAGGTGTGTACTGCTCCGCAGAGGTGTACACTGATCCTTACATGGCTAAGTGATGTGTCAAAAAAAATAATATTAATAAACTATATGCACCGGTTTGTATTACATTATTTATATGTATTTGGTTTGTATTAGTGTATTTAAAAAAAATTAATATTAATAAACTAATATTAACGCAAAAAAACGAAAAAAAAAACTTTTTTTGTCATATTTTTTACATAATAATCACATAATGTATTAGTGTATTTTTAAAAAAAAATATTAATTGCAAAAAAATTAAAAAAAATTAAAAAAATTAAAACAACAATATTCCGCAGAGGTGTAGCAACATCCGCAGAGGACTTAATAGATCCGCAGAGGATGCTCTGCGGATCCTTTGGTCATTTTCTAAAAATGTGTTTTTCTTTGGTTATTTTCTTCAAACCACCTATTGTTTTTGGTTATTACCTGAATTTTCTCTTTTATATTTACCAAAAATATAGAAATTAAAAATGCTACAACAAATAAATAAAAGAAAAAAATTTATAATATTAACAAGATTTTTATATCATCAAAAACAATTTTTTATTTGGTGGATGAGTTTTTTATAAATCAACATAATAATAACAATAATTATTACGATTTGTATTTAGTGGAATTATATATTTAATAGAATATTTTAAATGATTTAACATCCAATAGAATGTTCTGATTTATAGTTACATCAACTTAGCAAAATTGAAGATATTAGATATAATTTTTATACATAAAACTTAACATAATGGTTATCGTGAAAGTTGACGCAAACAACAATGCATGATATAAAATGTATTACGGGTCATGCCACCATCATACTCTAATCACATTCTCAACCCACCATCACCGTGACATCTTTGGCCGGAACCACCAAATTGCAACCTCTCGTCTCCGCCACCCGTATACATTTGGATTCCCCACAACACGCAAAGTGTGGCCTCTTATCTCCTTCACCCATTTATCCTTCTTGTGTCTCTGTTTACCTCTGAAACAAAGTTAACGATGATGAGGGTCAGTGGTAGCCGACGGACAATGGGGTTTCAGACAGAAAAGATCTGAGAAAATCTAAGTAGATGTAGAGGAAATGAGAAGTGGCATCGAGGATCGATAGCAGCAGAGTGAAGATCGGCTGTAGAGTGCAGATTGTCAACAATGACGACCCATAAATGGTGTGCAACGGCGGTCTGACTTGCCACGTGTGTCTCGTTCTTGTTGGTTCTTGATTTCACACCTCACCATATTTACCACACTTGCCAAAATCAACTAACACCACCACAACCATCATCACCATTTATCGACCATTTACACCCAAATCGATAATACTAGCAAGAAAAAGAAACATGAGGCATCATCTTCACACTTCACCATCTGATCTCTACCCATGTTTTTATTTTTATTATTATTATTTTTTGTGATCACGTCTGCGACATAATTAAAAGAGAACTCAACATTTATTTTTATCCTTCAAATTTCAGACCTGCAACTCAAGATTTAAAGGGAAACATGATGGTTTTTTTTCATGTGTGTTGTACTCCTCGAACAAAGGAAACACAACACAGACCTTGTGTGTGTGTTTCTTTAAGAAATATAAAAAATGGAGTGCGTATGTATATGTTCTTGGTGTCATGGAGTTTTAGGGGAGAGAGAGTGTGTGAGTGAGTGAGTGAGAGAGAGATGGGTGGGCCGCTCTTTTTTTAAATTATTAAAATAACTAAATAACTATTAGATTTTTAAAAAATGAAAAATAAATACCCCAAGGTATTAGAGTCATTTCAATTTACCGATGGATCAAATCCGCAACGGAACTAGCTCAAAAAGACCATAAAGCCAAAAAAGTCGATGTTTGGACTAAACCTAAAAAAAAATGCATACTACAGGGATATATTTGCAGATTTGTCTAGGATTTATCTATTTTAATGTGGTCATGACACAATTTCTCATATATGTCATAACATGCATACAAACAATTAATCTACTATATAAATGAAGATAATTTTGCTATATGCAGGGCCGGTCGAAACATATATGGGGCCTTGGGCGAAAAGAAAAAAGGGGCTCCTAAAGTCAAATATCATAAAGATTCAAAAAAATATCATTTATTCTTCACTATAAACGCGTACAATTAGCAATAACAAGCAAACCAAATTGTTTATATTTTAAGCTAGTTTGAGTTTGAATCAACTTTAGGCCCTAAAAATCATTTAGGTATTAATTCTTTTATATATACACACTACATAGCCTAGAAATTTTAGGCCCCTTGGAGACGTGGGCCCTGGGCGGTCGCCAGAGTTGCCTACCGTCTGGACCGGCCCCGGCTATATGTCAATCTCTAATGAGTTTTGAAACTTGTTATTTTGTGATATTATTTAAATAAATAATATTCACATGTCAATTTATGGTTTTTTTTCAATTTTTAAAGTTAAAAAGTCACATAATAGTTATACTTATATATGTAAACTATCAAATGTAATAAATATTATACTAAATGGCAATTAATATGTTTCTTATTTCAAAATTTCATTCCTTATTTCAAAATTTTATTATAAAAAATACTTATTATTTATATTTTAATATTTTATTTTTTTAATCAACCCGTATAATATACGAGTTTTATATGTAGTATTTATATTAATTAACTTGGTTGCGTCGTAATTTCTAGCAAAATACCTAAATTATCAACATCATTTAGCATCATTTTCTTCAACGGTTCTCATTTAAACAAATGTTTTTAGTAGCTCAATTGGTTATTGTCTCGTTTATGAGCTCGAAGTCATGGTCTAGTTTTTTTTTCCTTGGACAATCATAACTACGATTTCCATTTTCACAACATTAGGTTTTCATAATATTTTGCCTTCATGATTTGACACAAGTCAATGTGGTCTATCTTCCCATATTCACTGCTTTTTCTTTTGACGGTCTCCAAGACTCATCGTGTTTTTTTCTATATTCCTTTTCAGTTTCTCAATAAAAAAGTTGATATATTATTCACCTATTCTATTAACTTTGATTATTAACCGCTATTTTTCCCTCGTTGGAGGGACACATTATGCTAAAGTTTCCCTAATCATAATATAAATAAAATTAGATTTGTCTAAATCGTTTTTGAAACATTCCAAAATTCATGATCAAAAATTTCATTTTTAACATAACTAAAACACATTTGTAACTTGGTTCACACATTGAAAATTAGTTTAAATAAAACATTTATCAAAGTTCATTCCCAAAAATCGCATATAGCGGAAAACATAGGTATATGTGTTGTGATCGTCCCGAGCTCCTTTATTTGAAAACTTGAGGTACCTAAAACCAAAACCGAAAACTGTAAACACGAAGCTTAGTGAGTTCCCCAAATACCACATACCATACATATCAACATACTGCCTAGCATATATGGGTGCTGGCCTACCCCTTCGGTCTCTTTCAACCGGATAGTGTCTAGCATATAAGCACATAAATCACATACTGTCATACATACCCATGAGCCACACATATATCATAATCAATAAAGATGTTATGTGTCGAACATAGTCTTGCAACTATGCCATGGGTCGCCACGTGGTCTTTCTTGCCAAGCCGCGGGCCACTCCCTGAGTCTAACAGACAAGTTCCAAGAGTCACATCCTGATGTTCCATGCAAACATCACAAAGACAATTAGCATACATTGTTAGGTCAGTATAGTGTTGCGTCTATTGGGCTCGTTAGCTAGTCCAATATATATCTCCGGTATGGGCCTGTCCATCCATGAGTTTGTTAGGCTTTAGTATAAATAGATGCTTGCATGCATCCTAGAATATAATGATTAGAAATGATTAGAAAAGTATTGTTCAGCTTATTTATCGTTCTTATTTTGTAACCCTAGAATCCTCTACAGTGGAAGTTCTTAGTCGAGCTCTGTTGAGGATCGAGTAATCTAATCATTCGACACATTCTGATTCATACTTGTGTTTCTTTTTTACTATCTTTACGTTCATTACTTACCTGTTACAAAGATCTAATCGATCAAAGAGTTATTTTATAACTCATCAAATGGTATCAGAGCCAGGGCACGGGTCAATGTGTTCGACGGGGACGTCGAACCCTATAATGGGGTGTGAAAGTGGGTTAGATCTGATCCCACATCGGCTGGGAAGGAGAACTAAGCATTCCTTATAAGGGGTGTGGATACCTTCCCTATCACAACGCGTTTTAAAGCCGTAAGGGCAGCAGATCCCATAAGAACTCTGCAGTTAAGCGTGCTCGGGCGGGAGTAGTACCAGGATGGGTGACCCCCTGGGAAGTCCTCGTGCTGAGTGGCCCAAAGCGGACAATATTGTGATACGTGCCAGAGGGGGATGTTACAATATTGTTCAGCTTATTTACCGTTCTTATTTTGTAACCCTAGAATCCTCTACAGTGGAAGTTCTTAGTCGAGCTCTGCTGAGGATCAAGTAATCTAATCATTCGACACATTTTGATTCATACTTGTGTTTCGTTTTTACTATCTTTACGTTCATTACTTACCTGTTACAAAGATCTAATCGATCAAAGAGTTATTTTATAACACATCATACATACTACTCTACTTAGATAATTAGCATATAGTATGCCAGGAGCCACCTCATGGTCTTTCATATATAATACCTAGGGCTAACCCTCGGGTCTTCCTATTATATACATAAGCCAAATGGGTCAGCATTGGTGCCTTCGACCCATACAAACAGTGAGGAGACTCACCTCGAATGTTGAAGCTTACCGTACGAAATCCTTAGCTGCTGCCTTGGCAATTCCCTGAACTATCCATACCAAAACTGTTGGATTAGTGTCTAAGTCCATAACTATTTTGGTATGTACTTGACCCGATTATGAGCATGGTCCTTTTGGGTTGCCTTCACCATAGCAATATGTAGGATGAATTAAGGAGAGAAAGGTCTAATTATGATTTATTAATATATTATGAGAATAATATATTAAAGGAGAAATCATATTGTTCAATTAGTATTAGTCAAGAATTAATTTTGTGGCTAAAAGAGATTAATTAAACTTATGGGACTGAAGTTGTAATTATAAGATAATTATAATTGGACTATGGATCACCTAATAATATATAGGTTGGACGAATTCTATGGGAAGCCCATTAGAAATCGTCCAAGGGATATGTTAAAGGAGTCCATGGGCTGCTTAGGGCTTAAGCAGCCAGAATAGGGTTTCCTAGTTGAAACCTAATAGCCTACATGTATATAAAGGGCCGCTATGCCCCAAAAACGTGGACAAGAGTTCCTTTAGGGTTTCTAGACGTTTTGGGCAGCCTCCTCTCTTCTCCTCTTCATCCAAGTTGCTTAGTGGTGTTTGTGACTCCATTAGAGGTGCAACACTTGAGGCACTAAGCTTTCTGAAGCCAATCAAAGCAAGGAATTGATTGTTATTGCAATATGACAATCAAAGGTAATTACTAAACCCTTATTTCAGTTCTTATATGATAGATCTAGGGTTTATAGCTTTGGATATTCAATTGCATGTTCATTAGACAAACTACATCCAAATGCTATTAGGGTTTGCATGTACACCATAGGATTGGTGTTTTCTTAAAACCCATCAGTGGTATCAGACCCTAGGGCTGTTTGCTAGTGAATTTGATGCTTAATTGATCGAAATTTGACTGAAAATCGAATTTTTTTGGCTTCTGCACGCCTGACTCGCCGAGTCACTTGGTGAACTCGCCGAGTCGTCTGTACTCAACGAGTCCAGGTCCAGACTCGACGAGTCAGCGGGTCTGGCAGGCTGTTTTCGTGATTTTTTTGCTGTTTTGGCTTGGGATACTTACCATAAACATTTTTTATTCATAAAATCCGATTTTTATTGATTTTGGGTGAATATCCTTACCAAAATAGAAGATAATTGTCAAAATTTAGATAATATTTTGTTTTATTAGATAAATATTGATTATTTGTAATTTAGATTTGAATTATCTTGTGAAAAAGTTTCAAATTGCACCCTTTAGGTTTTATAGTTTAAATTTGAACTTAAAAATTTTGTTTATGATATTTAAATAAGTTAAACCCTAATGTTTTGAAAAGTTTCAAAACTTGCCCTCAAGTTTTGGAATTAAAATTTTTTGATTAAAAGTTTAATTTTGAAATATTTAAATTCTAAACCCTAATGTTTTGAAATGGTTCAAAACTTGCCCTCAAGTTTTGGAATTTAAAAGTTGATTAATAGTTTAATTTTGAAATGTTAAATTCTAAAACCCTAGTAATTTGAAAAGTTCAAATAACACCCTTATGGTTTTATTAATTAATTAAAGTGTATAATTAAAAGTGATTTAATAAATCCATAAAGTTTTGGTTTACGTTTAATTAAATTAAAAGTATAATTCACTAAGTTAAACCACCTAGTATTTTAAAAGTGTAAAATACACCTTATACTATATATAACATTAAAAGTCTAATATTATATATATGTATGAGTAGACAGTCGGTCTTACCGTTAGTAGGTCTCAATCACGAAGCTGGTCTATAAGGGGTGTTTAAGGAAATTGCCTATAAAATGCGATTGAATGGGTATCCACTCTTACCCACCGCACTCTTGACTAGTGGAGGGTCGTTAGCCGAACGGGTAGGATAGGACAGAATCCTTCCATTATAAGTATAATGAAGTACAAAGTAACTAAATGCTTATACAAATTCCCAAATCATAGTTACTTTAGGCAAAATGTGAAATTGTATGCTAACCCATGGAATTACACTTCGTATCCTTGTCAAACGTTAGTGGAGCGTGTATGGTTAACCGGCACACTGATTTGGGGATGACATTGGTGGCTAGATTACGGCATCCCTCTTCTAGGTTGTAGAATATTGTGTTGGATCCTAGCCTTAATAACTCATTTGCGTGTTTTATTAAGGACTCAATAAACTTAACTTGAATTTTCTCCCGTTTTGTAGATGTCTAGTTCTGACAATCTTGGTCTTCCCAAATCCCATGGAACAAGCTTTCCAAATGAAGATGACATTCCGAGATACGATAAAGGAAATGAGAGTCATACTTCACTCCCTCCACCTCCTCCAATTGTTCTCCTTGACCCATAAGTTCAAAGGCTTGAAAAGTTCAAGCTCACTCAAGCCCTTTTGGAAAGTAAACATGAAGATGGGAAACCTGTGTGTGCACACGTCTTAGAGATGAAGTCACACATTGATAGGTTAAGCATGATGGGTGTCGAGATTTCAAGTGAGTTGGTTGTTGACTGGGTTCTTCAGTCACTTACTGAATCATATATTGAGTTCGTTAGAGAGTACTATATGATGGATCACGACGTGACCATCATTGATCTCACCTATTTGCTTATAGCTGCTGAATCAGCAATGATTTGGCTTGCTGGTCAAGCAAATTTGTCTGGTGAATCAAACTCCCAAACTTCAATGGACACTAGCAACATTGGAAGTCCAGAAAGAACTAAGTCTGTGATTGTCTAATGTGTTGTGCCAAAGGAGTCCATTTGCTTTTATTGCCAAGAGAAGGGGCATTGGAGACGAAGCTGCCCTAACTACCTGAGAGATCTAAGAGATGGGAGAGTCAAGATGTATGGCTCTGCTTCAGGTAAAATCCATTAACTAACTCTTTTAAGTTCCTATTCTAGATTCTTAATACATGATGTGATAAGATTGTTGGGTCAAAATTATGGTTTATACTTTGCTTTTCTAGGCAATTGTTATTTTCTGTAATATTTCTGGAGTTTACGGTTGAGTTTACGGCCATAAACACCTTACGGCCGTAAACCCATTTACGGCCCATGTCCACCAAGCCCATATTCTCCAAGTATAAATATACGTGTTAGGGTGTGAGGAATTGATAGATGAACCCTAAGGAGTTTACGGCCAGAGAGAAGAGAGAAACTAGAGAGCATTTTGTGTGTGAATCTTTTGTATCAGGAACTTTAATTCTAATCAATTCATACAAAGATTCATATTATTCTTCTTCTCCTTCTTTTCTATTTAATCTGACATCATCTGTTTGATTGGGATTCCGCACCATCAAACGGATCTGATTGATACACATGCAAATTAGGGACTTACAATTGGTATCAGAGCCAAGTTGTATCAGTCAATTTTGTCAGATTTGGGGCATTATTTGATCTTATTTTCGATATATTTTTGCGTTTTTGGATAGATCTCGTAAAAATAAGGGGGGGTTTGTTCTTTGTGTTTTTCATAAAAAAGGTTTTTGGTCGAGTTTTTGAGCTTCAAAGTCGAAAAAATCGGTGTTTTTGGTCGGAGTTTGCGGCCGGCGGCTAGGGTTTCGGAGGTTCACGGCCCGAAGTTCACGGTCCGAGCTTGCGGCTCGGAGTTTACGGCGTCGGCTTGCGGTCCTCGGTGGTTTACGGCTCGCACGAGTTCAGACCTCGTCCTCGCAGCACATCAGCTTCCTCGCCTTGCGGCTCGGAGTTTACGGCATCAGCTTGCGGTCCTCGGTGGTTTACGGCTCGCACGAGTTCAGACCTCGTCCTCGCAGCACATCAGCTTCCTCGCCTCGCCTTCGCATATAAAAAAAATAGGAAACAGAAACGGTGGCGCGGGGGTTCGAACTCAGGATCTCTGGTTGTTTACCTCAGCGCTCTACCCATCTCCTCTAGCAGCACTTTTGTTCTTTCCTTCGCAAATATAATTCAAAACCACTCCATGTCGCATCCAGTTTCGAAATTTTGTCACTTTTTACCCCAAAATTCAATTTCTTTTAGTTTTAAATTCCTTTTTCATCCAAAATGTAAAAAAAAATTAAATTAATTAAAATAAAATAATAATAATAATAATAATAATAAATATATATTTATTTTTTACTTTTTCTTTTTAACTTTTCACCTTAAATTTTGACTTTGACTTCCAAATTTGATCTTTGATTTTAAACTTTGACTTTTTCGTTTGACTTTTAAATTTTCAAATTTAGTTTTTCGGTTTGACTTTTAAGTTTGACTTTTCAAGTTTGACTTTTGAGTTTGACTTTTTAAAATTTACTTTTAAGGTTGACTTTTGAGGTTTATAATCAGAGGGTTTGACTTTTAAGTTTGATTTTGGTTTTTAGTTGTGCTTTTTAATTGATTTTAAGGTCTACGAGGGAGTTGAAAACATGAAAGAGAGTCGTTAGGAAATGTTAAGACAAAATTTCAACATGTTCGATTATATCCCTGGAGAAACCCTCGATACTCAGTTGCAACGATTTACTATACTCACTACTGAGATGAATATAGCTGGGATCTTCTTGTCCAAATCTGAGATAAACAAAAAGTTGTTGAATTCGCATCCAAAATCGTGGGATATGAACGTGGCCATCATCAAGAAGACAAAAGATCTCAATCATCTTAGTCTTGCTGATGTTATTCAAGAACTTGATGCTTTGAAGTGTAGAGAAACAATGAGTTCTGAAAACATTCCAGTCACTGAAGTTACATGTACTCCAACTTGTGAAGCCACGATTAATTTCTTCGGGAACAAATTGATTTATTTTAAAGAGAAGTTGAGGACCTGAGATATGAAGGATATCAACTCAGGAAAGGACAGAAACCCCTGAAGGCTGAATTAGAAGCAAAAACCAAGGACTTTAGGAAACTTCAGGAAGAGTATAGCAACAAGTGTGAAAATTATGATTATGTTAAGAGTCAACTTGCTGCTGTAACTGAAGAACTTGACGCTTTAAAATTCAAGTGTGGAAAAACTGATGTCAGTTTCAAAAATTATACTGCGTCAAGTCAGACAGTCGAGTCCTTATATGAAACCCAGTTAAAATTCAAAGAAAATCAAAACAAAGGTCTAGGGTATGATAGTGTACCTCCTCCTTATAATCATAACTACACATCCATCCCTATGACACAGGATGAAACTGACAGGGAGCCACATCTTCGATATGGAAAACGAGCTGGCTTTGTGTCAGGAGGAGTTATTAATGTTGAAAATACTGATGTTTCTGTTACATGTGCAGGTAAAGTAGCAGAGGATGAGAACAAGGAGAGTTCTTCTGAACAAACAAATGACCCCTTGAGCTCTAAATTTGTTGCTTCTAATTAACCTGCCGTTGGTAAATACAGGCCACCATTTCAAGCTAAACAGAGTGCCTGTTGCAACTGTGTGTGTGGGAAAAATAAGAGACAAGGCAAGGATACGCCACCAGGGGCAGGAAGAAATAACTTCACAGTGAAGAAAAAGACTTGTTTTCACTTACACTTGGACACATTGCTCGAAACTGTCCAAATCGCGCTTACATTCCCTACAACGCACAAGGATGGAAAAACGCGCCAAGTGGGAGATACTTCAAAATAAACCCTTTCAGGTCACGTTCAGACAATGGTGACTGGAATGCGCTGAAGGCTAAGAATCAAACCCATAAAGCAAAGAATCCGAATCCCAATGGCAAGAAGGAAATGCCTGCCAAGAAGCCAAATCCAAGAGATGATCCAGTAAAACAAAGACTGGTTAGGTCAAAGTTATCTCAACGGCCGACATCAAGATCAAAAGGAAGCACTGAGCCACCCATCAGATCGAAAAAGAAATGGGTTAAACCCAACTACAAATGGGTTCTGAAGGCTCAATCTCCCAAATCTTCTAACGATTCTAATATTTCTATATCTTCTATCTGTGATAAACAGGACATGTCATGGGAGAAAGTACCTTGCGTTGATGACAAAGGTCGACCCAGTTTCAAAATGGACTGGGTTCCAAAGACTAACTGATCCCGCTTTGTGCTGGAGCAGCTATGGAGGCATATCATCAGACTTCGGTTTGTTGGTAGTGGCTGCTCCTGGCATATCATTGGGGACATCTCTCAACTGTATAACACTCAGAACATTATTTGATCAGAGTATGTGTCCTTTGCGGTAAGGGAAGAAAGGAAGGGATCACTCATGGGGTTAGTGCTTAATAATATGAAGAATTTTCGGATCTATTCTGAGACTACGAAGTTTTTCTTAAGTTGATTCGCTTTAAAGACTAGTTCTTGTTTTAGGATAGTTTAAATTTGCGCATTTACTTTCGTTTCTCTCCTATGCACAAATTTAGGGGGAGAAATAAAAACAAAACAAAAATTAGAAAATTTTAATTTAAAATAATAATAATAATAATAATAATAATAATAATAATAATAATAATAATAATAATAATAATAATAATAAAAATATGTTGGTTATGAAATGTGCTTGAGGGAGATGTTTTGGGAAGTGATATTATCAAGTGATAACAGGCAATCTGAGTCTGCGTAACGTACCCAAAGTTGAAGGGTCTATGCTCTGGTTTGATGCGTTGGTAGGGACAAAAAATTTTAAAATGGACATGACTAGGCAGAGTTGAACTTAGGAAATTTATAGACTTGACAAATTTTGACCTAGTTAGATCCATTCAGCCTGACAATACGACGCTCGGATAGGTTGAGCAGGGAGATATATATGGGAATCTACTCGTCACATTAATTGAACCCGTACTTGGAACCGTGGTTTAACTTTTCCTCGATGTGCGGATTCTGTCCTTAATTCTGGTTAGATGGGGCGACTGGTAAATTCCGATAAATTAGGTCTGTAGAATATCATTTTCTTTCTTTCCGTCTGTTAGCCATATGTTGTCTCCTTTGCGCGACTTCTAATCCGACCTGGTACACAACATATGCAACTCTATTTCTCTGCAGGCTATATATATGTGAAATACTTCTTATTTGTTAGCCATATGCTGTCTCCTTTGCGCGACTTCTAATCCGACCTGGTACACAGCATATGCAACCTTCTTCTTCTCAACCCCTCTGAAGTAGTTAGTAATAGAATTCTGAATCTATCCTCTCTTTGAATGGTTGTCTGCTCACCCGGTGTAAGGAGTACTCTGGAAGTTCTTAATGGCTGGGGCACATCAGGAAGCGGGAAACACGTTCCAGTACACTTAAAATTGAACTCATACAGATTATCTATAGATCTCGCTGCTCAATTTAGGTGGACAACAATATCCCTGGTCGTCGTCAGATGAATGGTCCTTAAAATATAGTATCTAAGAAATTAGGATCAGATATAATATCTAGGATCTTAGGATCACTTTGTCTTACAATTATTAGTATGTCCTAAAATTGTCACAATTTTTCGTGTTTAAGTGGACCACAATACCGACGATCGACCAGACAAAGACGTGAAGATAGAAGGTACCGACAAGTGGATAAAGGCTGTCTAAAAACTTTGATCCCTAATCACTCTTAAAGTTAGATATCATTTTTATTTTTGTTAAATTTGTCATAGTTTCTTCTAATTTAAATATTAGGGGAGAATTTTAAAAAAATTAATTAAAAAATTAAAAAAATTAAAAAAAAATAGTGTTATTTTTGTTTTATTTCTTGTTCAGAAAATATGAAAAATCCAAAAATATTTTTGTTTCTATTTTAATTTGTGTGCTAAGTTTTCTTTTAGTTTTGTTTTGTCTTGAAAAGTGATTTCAGGTATAGATGAGACTCATGGAGTTTGTGTTGAAGATTTCTGAGCCAAAGGCTTTGTCCGTGAGCATCGAAGAATTCTCATTCGAAGGAGAAAGAAATGAAGGCCATTCTTTCAAAATCAATCTTTCAACCCCAGAAGCAAGGTGAAGCAGAAATTGAAGATTATGTGACGGGTTGCATTGAAGCCTCCTCAATCAGTCTGCTGCTATCTATGAACCTGCTGAAGTGATCCAGAAGATTTTTTTCTCTCTGATGTTCTCTCTAAAGATTCTCAAGCTCAAAGCGCCATCTTTCAAGAATTAGTACGTCAAGCCTCCTCACCCAATGTGCATTCAATGCCAAATTTTGAAGAATTGCCCAAGTGCTTAAGATGAAGTCATTCATTGAAGATAAATGTTGAAGCCAAGCTCTCATTGAAGATTGACAAGAAGAGCCAGCTACTTTTTAGGGGCAGCTTGTTGGGTCAATTAAGAAAAGAAAGCTATAAACCAAGGGGGAGATTGTTGGGTCAAAAATATGGTTTATACTTTGCTTTTCTGGGCAATTGTATTTTTCTGTAATAATTCTGGAGTTTACAGTTGAGTTTACGGCCGTAAATACCTTACGGTCGTAAACCCATTTACAGCTCATGTCCACCAAGCCCATATTCTCCAAGTATAAATATAGGTATAGGGTGTGAGGAATTGATAGATGAACCCTAAGGAGTTTACGGCCAGAGAGAAGAGAGAAACTAGAGAGCATTTTGTATGTGTGAATCTTTTGTATCAGGAACTTTAATTCTATCAATTCATACAAAGATTCATATTATTCTTCTTCTCCTTCTTTTCTATTTGATCTGACATCATCTGTTTGATTGGGATTCCGCACCATCAAACGGATCTGATTGATACACAGGCAAATTAGGGACTTACAAAGATTACATTTTGATGTTTTGTAGGATTAAAGAAAAGAGAGGAAGCTTAAGGGAAGAAGTGAGCTGAATCTAATTGTGAAGAAAGTGGATTTCGATCGCATTGTTTAAAGATTGGATTTTTGAGCTACTACTTGGAGTTAGAATAGATTGTTAAGAAATATGTAATAACATAGTTTTTCAATTGAATTGCATTGTAAGGACAAATTTTTTCCGCAATAAAATGAATTTTGATTTTATCTTATTTATTTATCCTTGCAATGGCATGTATGAAAAATTGATGTTTGAAGGTTTCTATTATTAGCAATAATGGATTTGATTCTTGATTATGTTATTTGTGGAGATGTCAAAAATTCACCAAATAGGGAGAGTTTCTCATCGCCCAAGTTTCAATTGGACGGAAACTTAGAATCATACAACTAGGTTGTGCGTTGATCAAGGTCACCACAAAGAGAGATACGATATTATTCATGATTTACTAAAAGTTTAGTAAATATGATTATACTTATAAGATTAAGTGTAATTCTGAGTTGATTGAAAGAGTTTCAATGAATAGCAGAACGAATAAAGAAGAATCAAGTAGGCAGAAAGATAAAATTTTCTCTATTCTAAGAAGAAGGGAGAGTACCTTTTATTGTGTTTTATGATAAGTCTTAATGATTAAGAACCATATCTCAATTGATCCTCTAAGTGAGTCTTAGTGCATTGTATGTCTATGAAATGGAATCGAGAATTATGGAAATGGTTAAATCAATAAGTCGATCATACTTCATTCCAATATCGAATCTTAGAGTCATACTCCAAGATTGCGAATTCAGTGACAAGTCTTAAGTAGGTTTATAACACTCATCAAATGTGGAATTTGGAAAAGGTTTTCTTATTCTTGCACATTTAAAATTGGTAAGTTGTGATGTCTTGGATAAGACAAAGACCAACTAGGACCAATTTGTGAAGTGTTTTGTCTTGATAAGAACTACACTAACTCTTGAATATTTGTTTATCAAGAAATGTTTCTTGACAAGAGAACCTTATATGTCAAGGAGTCAGTGGGAGTTGTAATGATCTTGGAAAAGTTTCAAGAACAGATCAAGAATAAACCTTATCCATCATCACTAGCACACGACTTGAGGTTTACAACCTATCGTGTTGACATTATTTTCTTTCTGTGCCATTCCAATTGAGTTAATTATGCATGTGAATTCTATGAGTTCTCATTTGAATGCATAAAGATAAAATACCTTGATCGATGGAAAGTACATTGATATGTAAGGATAAGTTGCTAAACTACTTGGAAGACATGGTGGGCACTCGTGTTACCATAAGGCAAGAAATCAAGATTAAGAAAGTTCAGTCCATATGAGTTTGAATTTGTCGCCAACTCTGGTTTTGGCAAATTCACATGGATAGGAACTCATACACCATAAAATCTAAGTGTCATAAGATTCCCTCCTTCATGAAAATGACTGTGAGGAAATGCTTTCACTAAGAGAGATTTTAAGAAGATAGCAATTGTGATAATTGTATTCTCAAATTCGATTATGGTTACAACATCCCTTTCCATAGTTCGAATTGTGAGATTTGGCAATTGGTTTGAACATTTGGAACTTAGTAACATAAGTTCTGAATTGTTTAAACACACATATGAGCTATCTAAGGCAAAGGTGTATAAGTTTAAGAAGCTTAGATAAAGGCTTATTGAAGCATCTGGTATTAGAAATATGAATTTCAGAAATTCAATAGACATTGTTTTCTGGAAGTTCATTTTTTTCTGAATACATGTCAAAGCTAGTGGGAGCATAAGTGTTATGCTTATATGATAATAATCATCATGATAGTGGGAGAATAAGTGTTATGCTTGTATGATTATTATGGCGAGTATTGCAAGTTAGCAATATTAATAATAGAAAAACAAAGATTCAATTTGTAAAGTTGCATGGGTTGAAAAGTTGTTTTGCTATAATTAAAGGAGAGAATATTATACTTCGTTTCAAAATCTAAAGCTTAGATTGAGAAATTTTAATAAATTTAGTCAAAGGATACATAGTGTGTTCTCAAATTTCGATTATGATTACGGCATCCCTCTTCATAGTTCGAATTGTGAGAACGTGACACATAAAATATTATGGCAGAAGATTGATAAAGTATCATATCTTTATGTAAGAGATTATGCATCGTGTCCCATACAATTCGGGTATAGGATCGATTGCAAATGCTATACTATTTGACCGTTCTAAAATTTTCCAAATGTCTAGCGCATTAAGAGGGAAAAATGATTAGAATCGGTTTTGACTAAAATAATTAAACAACTATCTAAGGACGATCCAAAGTTCGTTGAGGATTGGTCGCTTGTGAGTAGTTGGAAGTATGGTATTGGATGGACCGTATCGACATTATTATGAATAGATAAGATTCTATTAAGAATGAGTTGTCATATGGCAAATATGGAAATGTTTCCATATTGGGAGTTGGATATTGAGAGTTATTGTCTAGATTAGAAACTTCTATGCAAGAAAGATGTTCAAAGGAATATACTTTGAATGTGAGACTTCACGTCTATGGAATTGTCTTGTAACAATTTCTAAGAGAGTACTTTGTAATTTCATTAGCCAAGTCTTGGTGACTTTTGTGCTATGACTTTACGAAAGGATCGTTGCATAAAATGTTAGAATCTAACATATATTCTAATGGTAGCAAAGAACCTTGTGTTCTTACATAAATGATAAGGATTGGGAATTGTGAAATGAGCATCATTGGAAAAGTTTTTCAATTGATCTATTTCACAAAGCGTGGACCATAGGAAACAAAGTGTGCATGCTTGGAGCATTGGACAATTGTTGTTATTCAAGTAATGAGTTGATTATCCGAAACATTAACTGATAAATAATGAGTAATCAATATGGTGGATAAATAGAAGTGTTTTATTTACTCTCACAAGTTTGGGGCCATATAGGATTAAGTATTATTGTTATGTTTCAATTTGCATGTTTTGACTTCCAGAATAACTAGGTTATTCAAACATCCACAGTCGGTCATACGTTGGGAGTAGGTATGAAAAAAGACTGTCATGAATCTGTCTGTAGATTGTCTAAAGTGTTTAGACATGGCACAAGTTTGCTGCAGAGTTCATGAGTGCTTTGATAAGATTAGAGTATTGGATTAAACCCACACTCACTTGAATCACTTCATGGATTTATCACGAGTGATTAGTGAGACGATAATATTGTATATTCTTGAAACCGAGACGTGTGAGTTGTTATTTGTTGGTCGGTTGCACATTGATGATAAGTAAACGCACCAGTAACTTGGTGTTATAAAACTTATTGTTGTGTGTGATTCGATTAGTGAATGCAAGCAAGCATATGAGTCAAAGTTTATCCATTCCTTTTACCCAATGTGGGATAAAAGCGATATTTGTGGGCCTCTCGATGATTTAGTGATGACACCTAAGTGCTTGGCCAAGCCGGGACTAAGTTGATGTGTTCAATTGTAGTATGTTGTCAGTCATTGATGTGTGTGAAACGAACAAGTTTTAATCCTACTAACTTAAACACAAAGACGAACACACGAAAGGCAGTGTACCTATCGATTAGCAGTTTAGTTCAGGTAAGTAGGGTATCGAACACAGGGAACGGTAAACAATTAAAAGAAATGCTAATATTATCTAAATAAAACAAGTAATAGAAAGGGGGTTTCTCTAGTTTTGCAAGACTAGAAACTTAAACAATTAACTAAAACATAAACTAAGAAACTAAGAGCTAAGCAAATAAAAATCAACTAAATTCAATAATAAAGAGGACTTCTGTTTTGGTTCGACTCATTTGTTCCCATGGATGATTTCAATGTATCAGATTAATTCTTCATTGGCTACCGACTAAGATGATTAGTTTCACGTTCGATATTAGTAATCCTTAGGAAACAAATTAACTCAAGCAGTGGCCAGTTGTCTAAACTAACGGATTTCCTAGTTATTGATTCGGGTTAAACAAGACTTGTAATGGTTAATTAAATTGACCCTTCAATTAACCTCTTGCTGATGTTCATCAAACAAGCTCACACATTAACTTACCTATCTTCTAGTTAATTCTAGTTTCACATTCGTTATTCCTAGACATACAACTATGTGGTCACAATAAATCATATGAAATTAATAACGAAGAGATGTTCATACAACTTAATTACTAATTTATTAACATAAGAATAGTTATTGTTAACACATAAGGTTCTTTAACAAGCTTAATAAAATATAATCACCAATTAAAATTAATCCTAATCAAATAATCAATCCATGTTCACAAATTCATCTACCTAAACAGAAGTTATGAGTTTTTAGCTCATGATTACAGCAGAAACAAGCACAAAAACGAAATCAATTGGTAAAAACATAGTTCAAACAAGAGATTAGGTAAAGAGTAAACTTGATTTTGCCTTGATTCTCCTTAAAATTGAATGTAGGGTTGATTCCCTTGCTTCCCACGCTCCAGCAGCACCTTTAGTCGACAATTGGCCTCCAAGGGTTCATCTATATGCTAGGGTATCGATTTGAAAATCCCTTTATATAGATTTTCACAAAACAGAGGCTACTCGGCGAGTCCAGTGACCTACTCGGCGAGTCTGTCACTTAAAACCCGTGTACGGCAAGTCAACGTGTCCAAAATCGCGAAACTTCTGACCAACTCGGCGAGTTGATGGCCTACTCGCCGAGTACGTTTGGAATCAGCATTTTCTCAAAACACGAAAGTCGTTCGAAATTGTGTCTAGGTTTCAGAACATTTTGAATCTCGTCAATCGGAGTTACGGTTCATGAGATATGGCCAAAACACCGACGAGGGGTCAAGCTGTCCAGCAACATCCTTCTTTCTTCAAATTCCAAGATCCAAGCGTCCAATCGCCAATTCCGCTTCATTTTCCTTTCGAGCATGTCTTTGTTCCTGAAAATGAAATATTTAAGCTAATTAAGCACCTTTTGTTCATTAAATGAGACAAAAACAACATAAAGTATTAAGATAATGCATGAATTTTATAACTAAATATGCTCATATCAATCGTCATAAATCAGAAGTCGGGAAACAGTATAGAGAGAATGATTGAAATTCGTGTCTTATGTCTATACGATATTTTGAGAATGGAGGAATATATGATCCCTTATCTAAAGGACACGCTATCTGATAAGATCAGAGTTGACAGTGGCTTTTGAAAGCTATGATTGTTGATCAGGTTCTAAAGTCATATGGAAAATAGTTATTAGACTTATCCAAGTGGGAGACTGTTGGATTAGTGTCTAAGTCCATAACTATTTTGGTATGTGCTTGACCCGATTATGAGCATGGTCCTTTTGGGTTGCCTTCACCATAGCAATATATAGGATGAATTAAGAAGAGAAAGGTTTAATTAGGATTTATTAATATATTATGAGAATAATATATTAAATGAGAAATCATATTGTTCAATTAATATTAGTCAAGAATTAATTTTTTTGGCTAAAAGAGATTAATTAAACTTAGGGGACTGAAGTTGTAATTATAAGATAATTATAATTGGGCTATGGATCACCTAATAATATATAGGTTGGACGAATTCTATGGGAAGCCCATTAGAAATCGTCCAAGGGATATGTTAAAGGAGTCCATGGGCTGCTTAGGGATTAAGCAGGCAGATTAGGGTTTCCTAGTTGAAAACCTTAATAGTCTACATGTATATAAAGGGCCCCTATGCCCCAAAAACGTGGACAAGAGTTCCTTTAGGGTTTTTAGACGTTTTAGGCAGCCTCCTCTCTTCTCCTCTTCATCCAATTGTTGCTTAGTGGTGTTTGTGACTCCATTAGCGGTGCAACACTTGAGGCACTAAGCTTTCTGAAGCCAATCAAAGGTAACTACAAAACCCTTATTTCAGTTCTTATATGATAGATCTAGGGTTTATAGCTTTGGATATTCAATTGCATGTTCATTAGACAAACTAGATCCAAATGCTATTATGGTTTGTATATACATCATAGGATTGATGTTTTGCTTAAAACCCATCAAAAACATCGCCCAATTAGCAATTAGGTTCCAAACCATGATGCATAATTTTTACTTGGGGTGACATGACCGTTTCAACCCCGACCTATCGAGGCCTAAACTATAAAAGTTGTGAAAGCCCATCAATGGCTCAATTTTCCAAATTTAGCTCGAACCCTTACATGGAACTACCCCTTAGAACGCATTCCGTACTTCATAACCCTACATGGGTCAACCTTGATCAAAGTCAACATCCAAGTCAAAGTCAAAGTCAACTCTCCGAGTTGACTCAACTTGTCGAGTTATTCCTTCCACTCGGCGAGTTAACATAAACCACAGAATCGTGGTACTTCGAATCAACTCGTCGATCTCTCCCTTAACTCGTCGAATTCTTTCCTTTTTAACAGAATCGGGACATACTTACTTCAACTCGCTGAGTTCCTTCGTCAACTCGTCGAGTTGTTCAGTTTGTTTACTCCTTCTTAATGCATTAAGCCTTTATTCTTCAGATCTGAACCCAATACTCTAGATCTAGACTGGAAATACCTTTTAGAAGGGTAAAGTTTCCAACTTTACCCATTAATCCCTTCCTGAAGAGAATAAGCTCAAACCCTAACCCAAAAAGGGTCAAGGTCTTAAACCAAAACCACCAAAACTAGAAGGTAGGCCATGAGGTCATAGATCTGGACCATAAGAACCAAAATATCACGTAAAGTTCCCAACTTTCTCTACATGCAAGGCCATTCAAAGTTCAAAAGGAAAAAATGATGGCTTAAAGGTTGCATGGGACTTCCATGTCACACCCCCGAACCAGACGACGGAAACGTCCGAGGGCTCGCGTGACTTAAATTGAATATCATCACAATGAATATACATGAATCATAACATAAACATCACCATGCATCAATACATTACAACTGACATTGTTCACATCAAGTACATTGTTTAAACATTAAATATCCATAATATAAATTGTTTGATAATTTTCCAAAAAAAAACATAATATCCTAACATACGTGGTGTTAGTCCTCGGCTTACCTGTTACCTGAGAATACAAGTTATTTTGAAAACGTCAACATATGGAATGTTGATGAGTTCATATGCATGGTTGTTATGAAAATGTTTTGTGTAGTTTATAAAACTCAGAAAATCCGATATTTTCTGAAAAAGACAATTGTTTATACCAAAGTGTGAAGATCCATCGGTTTGTGCATGAATGATTTCAAAGCGTGTATAAATGAAAAGTTTTGCATTATAGTTATTGAAAAGTACTAATGAATGATGTTGATTTCCTCAAAAAACCCGATGTTTTCCGATCAAGAAAATATAATTGTTTCAAATTGTTATACCGTCACAACGAATGATTATGATTTTTCCTTGATTACTTAGATAGTATTGGATTTGTTTATGTGAGTCGTTATAACCATGCATGATAATGACTAGTTCGTCTGTCTTGGCACTCTGGCGAACACCGGAATTGATCTTAAGATTTTGTCACCCTAGACTGGCCGAGTCTAATTGTAGCGAACAGCTGAGGGGTGGGGGAGTCACCCCTGTATAGATCTATACACAAACTCTCGCTCTCCCTCCAGGAGACTTTGATTATAACTACAGACTACGACCGACACTCGTTGGTGCCGCCCGTCATTACTCACTAAATCCCAATGAATTTGATTACTATTGATTATCGACCTATATTTGTTTACTTGAATTGATGGTGAGCCTAACAGACGAGAAGAAGAGGACCACGAGATCCTACTAATCACGTTTGTTATTTAAGGTTGTAGAGTATGCGACGGATGCGTTGGTCTAGCTCGCATATAATTTATTTGGACCTTACTAGCAATGCTAATGGGCCACTGAGGCCCAATAGCACCTAAAAGCCATTGAGGGTCCCTTAAACATGTAATTGGGTCACAGGAGGCCCAATAACATTTATTTTTATCGGTAGGCTCAAAAGTTATGTTAATGGGTCACGAAGGCCCAATAAGCATGTTTTGAGGCTTTCCAGCCCAAAGATTTGAATGTTTACTTGTTTTAGGTATAGTATAATTGTTGGAAAGTTTGATTGAGTGATTGTTAATTTCGTACCGACACGAGGCCGGTCGGTTATTTATAACGATATTTGGAATTATACGTATATTCATCTTTCTATTTTCACGAGTTGTAGTTTGGTATTTTTTTTTGACTCAAATATCTTAATAATAAAATAATTGGTTTGACCATTTTCAGCCCTTATTTAATAAAAATGACAATTTTAGTCCCTTATTTTTAAAAAAGACATTTTAGGCCCTTAAACCATTTTCTTGACATTTTTGACCCCTAGACTTGTTTAAATAATGTTTTTGGTTCAAAATTTACTCTTTGGCAGTTTCAGCCCCTCCAGTAAAGAGTTTTTCAGTTTAAGCCCAAACTTTTCGCAATTTTTACAGTTTTGGCCCAAAATCCAAAAAGTTTACATTTTTTATCCTTGTTTGGAAAATACATAATTTTAACCCCTGAATTAGTTTTATTCACCCTTTTACCCCCTGTTTTGAGAAGTTTCCATTTCAATCCCTTGAAAGTTGTATTTTTCGCAAGTTTTGGCTCATTGGGCCGAAAAGCCCAAAATTTGGCCCATTAAGCTACAAATTACATTTCTAGCCCTTAAAAGAGTATGATATTCATAAAAAATTATTTTTACTATTTTGAATCTTTTAGTACTTAAGAAAACCGTGAGTGACAATCTTTTCCCAAACTTTTGCTTATTTGACAAAAATAACCCAATAATGAGTCTTATGTTGTAACTTGTTTATTTTAACCCTTATATGGTAGATTTTGTTAACTAGTTATGTGTAATACATCCTAGATCACATATTTTTGCCTCATGAACTATAGATCTCGAAATATCTTTCATTTTTGGCACATATTTACCACACAAACACAAGAAATCACACATAACACACAAATACACATAGATATACACATTTTACTTATATTCTCCCCCATAAAACATATGAAAAATGAAAATAGAGGGGTATGAAATCACCTTTGCTTGTTGATATTGATTTGAAGAAGAGATGGAAGAGTTTGATGCTATTTTCGGCCCTAGCAAGCTTTCTTGGGTTGATTTCGATCTTAGAGGTTTCTAGGATGCTGATCATGAGTTTATATGAGTTAAGAAGAGATTTTTGATAAAACAAAGAGTCTAGATTATGGATCCAAGCATCAACTTACCTAAGACGATGATTTTTGTGGAATAACCTCCTTGAAAAGCTCTTAATCTCGAAATTTTTGAAGGAGTGAAAGTGTTCTTGAGAGAATTTGGAAAGAGTTGGAATGAATTATGGGGGTGTGTGTGTGTGTCTCCTCTCGGCCGAAGGTAAGAAGAGAGGGGGGAGAGAGAAGTGAAATGATTGTGTGCATGGAAGTATGTGATGACGCATGGAAGACCAAAATGTAATAAGGAGGTGGCTAACCCTCCTCATTTCACTAGTTTCTAATTTTTTTTCCTTTTTTTTGTTTTGCACTTGAGAGAAGAGAATTTTGGGCCTTTTGTGTTTAAATCCATATTATGGGCCCAATTTGATGGTTTTTCGGCCCAATAGGTCTTTGGAGATGGTTCACGGCCCAAAATAAATTAAAGTATGAGTCTCATGGCCCATTTGGGCTAGTTAGATTTGTTATGGCCCAATAAGACCCATTAGAGATAAACTAGTCCATTTTAGGCTTATAAGGCCCAAAAGGTTAAGTTTCATGAAAATGGGTCCAATTAGAGCCCATATAAGAGTTGTAAGCCCAAAATAATCAAATTGGAAACATATTGACCCATCAGGCCCAATAAGGAAATCCTAGTCCTAAATGGACTTAAACCAGGATTTATAATGTTTCCAAATCTTTATTTGGCTATTTGAAGTGTCTGTATAGAGTATGTGATGAAACTTTGGTTGTTATTGAATAAGCATCATACATGCTTTCACAGTTTTGGTTCACATTGTTATCATTGTTGTTGTTACAAAGCATAAAATTTCTAGTTGTGACATTCCATGGCCAAAAATTTGGCACCTTTATGCCATGAAAGTCCTTCAAGGCTCTAGATCTGAAGTGCTTTCCATTTAGGACGTCCAACTCTCAAGGACCATATCATTTGGACCAAAAACAAGCAAAAGGTGCTAAGAAGGAGGTCTAATCAACTATTAGGCAAGTTTGAGACTAGATTACTAGAAAGTGACGAAAATGGAGTGAGGTTTTCTGGATCAAGCAACTCTTCCTTGTTCCTTCAAACTTTCCTTCCTTCCAAGAGCTTCACACACACCCACAAGAACACTCAAAATGGCTCATAATTACTCACAATAACATTAGGGTTTCGAGATATAGGGTTAGGACAGTAGAGGCTGGAAATGAGGCCAACTCCTAAAGCATAAGGTGTTTAAATAGGGTGCAAAATTTTAACACCCTAAATTTTCAAATAAATTTTTTATTTTTAAACTACATCAAAACACAGTCTCACATTTCTCAAAACAAAAAATGTATAAGTTGTTCAAAACACAAGACAAAAAATGGTTTGATAATTTCCTAGAATCCCCTAAAACATAATCTCTAGCTGGTTTATACAATCATGTCGGCGCCTTCCTGCAATCCTGAGATATACCTGAAACACATTTTACATAAACATTGTAAGCACGAAGCTTAGTGAGTTCCCCAAAATACCACATACACAAATGATAAGTCTCTCATGGCTATAGCTCGACATGGACCCTCCGGGCATGCGTCTCGGTGAGGAGCCTCCGGTCTCACGGCTCAGTATGGACCCTCCGGCCATGCGTCTCAGTGAAGACCCTCCGGTCTCACAGCTCAGGTTGGACCCCTCTAGTCCTATATCTCAGTGAAGACCCTCCGGTCTCACAACTCGATTTGGACCCTTCGGTCCTAACTCAGTAAGGCACAGAATAATATATAGAAAAAATCACAAAGACAAAATGCATAATATCACATAACTCAGTATACGCACATAAGACCATCTGGTCAAAAAATCAGATAAGACCCTCTAGTCACATAATATTACCACTTCGGTAAGTATAGTGAGAAGACTCACCTCGCAGAGTAAAGCAATATATCCCAAACTCGAACGGTTGGTCTAGACTCCGATCCTCCATAGCCTCCAAAATCCACAGGTTGACCAAACCCTAAAGTCAACGGAAGTCAACATTCAAAGTTGACCCAACTCAACGAGTGCAACTCATCTACTCGTCGAGTTCCTTAGTACTCAGTAAATCACGAAAACCCGAGTTAACTCACCGAGTTTCTAGCCAACTCGTCGAGTCCATGCAGAGTCCATAAGATCGGGGGAAAACCCTAACCACTCGTTGAGTCGTTCCACCAACTCGTCGAGTTTACTCTGTATACAAAAATGGGAGAAGCCCGACTCAACTTGTCGAGTTGGATGCCCAACTCGTCGAGTTCTTCAGCCATTTCACATTAAACTCATTCTAGTCGATTCCAACGCTCCAAACTCCATATCCAACCTCCTAGGATAAAGTTTCCACGTAAAGTTGCTAACTTTACGATCATTCAAGGCCTCACAAGGCTAAAACACTCAATACTAAGCTCAAGAAAAGGTTTAGGACATGAAGATGGGTCAAAGCTTCATAAAGCTTGAGACTTTAGGCCTAAAGGGCCTAATAGTGTCCAGATCTGAGGTCTGAGATCCATAGCATGCTCACAACCATTAATGACTCAAGGAGAAGCTAGAAAGGGCCATAAACTCTCTAATGGAGAGATCTAACAAACAAGAAGTCAAGGTATTAACTTTTTACCTTCAAATGACTGCTACCACTGAGATGATGTCGGATCCAAAGACTCTTTCTTGTTCCAAGCTTCTTCTCTTCAAGGAATGCACCAAAAACCCACTCTTTATTAGCTCCAAACACTATCAAATGGAAGGTACTCGATTAGGGTTTGTCTTAGGGTGGTAAAGTGATGAGGGAGGCGGGGTAAAGGAGTTAAAGTCCTTTAAATAGGGTGCAAGGCCGAATAATTTGGGTTTCATCAAACAGACTCAACTCGTCGAGTCCAGTCCTCTGACTCGACGAGAAGACTTCATATCCCACACATCCTGATCATCTCCTACATGACGAGTTGGGACCAACCAACTCGTCGAGTAGGTCCTCTAATGTGAATAAAATTCTCAAGTTCCACATCCGGGAAATCGGGGTGTTACAAAAATCTCGGATCTAGGGTTTCCCAAACCCTGTCCAACTCGTCGAGTTGGTCCTCCCCAACTCGTCGAGTTGGTTTTTAAATTCCCACGTGCCCAATTATTCCAACACGTCGGGTTCTCACCCTTGAACTCGACGAGTTGGCCTTCTAGTTGAAGATTTTCTTTCCTTAATTATCCTTCTGAATTCCGGGTGTGACAGTTTTGATGATAATCCGCCATATTATAGACCAAAAACTAAACTCACAACAAAATCGAAATAGGGACCATATGATTAAGAAAAAAAATGGACCCCTACTACTACAATGATACAGGCACAAGGGTCGTTTATGTAATTTATTTATTATTTTGTTTCTAGGATTATATGCAGGTTGTGCTATAAGTATCCCTTTAACCAAGTTTACCCCCTAATATCAATCTAATCAATCATTTATTTTTGATTTGATATCATTTTTTTTTGTTTCTTTCCCTTTTTGTTTCTTTTTTGTTTTTTTGTTTCTTTTTGTTTATTATTATTATTATTATTATTATTATTATTATTATTATAAATTTCGATAACCATCTATAATTAATGACATTTTAAAATTTGGACAACATTATAAATTCGGATGACATTATAAAATTCAAACAACGATATAAAATGGAACAAAAGCAAAGATTATCTTTATTTTAGAAAGAAACCGATACCATTATCATCTATTGATAAATTGCAATTCACCCTAACCATTATGTAATGGTTGATTTACAAGGAGCATATTCAATACCTAATGTTTTGTCCAGACTTCTCCGTAAATACAAATCAAAATATTCGGCAACATAGATATACAATTACTCAAGTAAATGCTTTCAATCCGCATAATGCACCACACAAATGTAATATCGAACTAATTAATATTTATGATAAATAAAGATAAATTTTGCTTTTGTTCCGATTTATATAGTTGTTCGAATTTTATATTATTAATGTCGTCCGAATTTTATATTGTTATCGAAATTTATAATAATAATAATAATAATAATAATAATAATAAATTAAAAAAAAGGATGGAATTGAGAAAAAGAGATGATTTTTATAGCATACTAGGTGTGAAACCCGTGTAATACACGGGTTGATTTAAAAAGGATTAAACATTAAAATGTAAATAAAAAATATTTTTTAATGTACAATTTTAAAATAAAGAAAAAACATATTGATTGCAATTTAATATCATATATCATATATATGATATTTAATACTTTACATATATAAATATATGACTTTAATTTTAAAAATTGAAACAAGCTAAAATTTGACAAGTGGATAATATTTATTTCAAAAATACCATAAAATGACAAGTGTCAAAACTCATGAGAGATTGATATGTGGCAAAAAAAAAAAAAAAACAAAAACCTTCATTTATTAAGGAGGATTAGCACACTATATTGAAAACGCAGTGTAACGTCTATATTTTATCGTATGATGGAGGTATAAATAGAACCCATTCGACCGTTGCTATTTTTTTTTCAGTTCACCAATTAATCATTTCTTCTACAAGAAAAACCCTAATTTTTTCCCTCTTCAGTAATCGTCTTCAATTTGGCAATTTTCCAATTTACCGAAGAATTTTGAAACTTCAAAATTCGCTAATCTTTGAGGAAAAGACCGTATTTATCCCCTCGAAGTTGAACAGATCAGAGTTTTTGGCTTCTTTGTTAGAGGCATTTACGCAAACACTTAGTGCATTCATCTTGGTCGATCCATAGAAGATGGGAAGACGCAAAAATTCTTTGGCTGATAACCCTTCTAAAGATCGAGAAGGTTTCAAAAATTCTTCGGCTGATAAGGCTCCTAAAGGTCGAGAAGGTTCATGGAAAAAGATTTTTGAAGGACTGGCTAACTTGGTACAAGACCAACAGCGACAGCTTGAGTCCCTCCTAAAAGAAAGAAAATCCCTCGAAAAAAGAATCAGATCGCAGCACGATAGATGGGTCTTCGACGTTAAGCTATTAGAAGATTATATTTCCCAGGTGAGAACCCTAAATTTTCAATCTTTGGGTCTTAATAATTCTATTATTGCGCCCCTTGTTTATGGTCTTTAGTAAATTTAAGTTAATTCTATTTCTTGCTGTAAATATTGGTTGTTCCTATTCTTTCGGTCCTTCTTGATATGATATGTTGTTTTTAGATGATGAGAAACTCAAAAATTAAAGATATGGCTCGTGCTGTTGATGCTGCAAAGGCAAATTTGATCATATCTATGAAGCAAAAAGAAGCAATAATGCACAAACTAAAATTTGGTCAGTTGTTTCCTCTATTTAAATCCTAAATTCCCAAAAATTCTTGTACTTTGCAACCTTTGTTGCATTAGATTCATATATACACATTGGTTCTTGATCTCATCCACATTTCCATTTTGTTATTGCAGAAGATGCAGAAGATGATCGAGCTGATCTAAAACTTCTCTTTGATGAACTCTCTAAATTTCTACATGAGCCAAAAGTAAAGTCTATTCTTATACCCCATCGATATTCTCATGGCATTTACATCATTGATAAATGAAAACAATAGTAATCTTTAACTTATACAGCATCTAACAAGGAGCAACAGCAAGAACGCTGATGAGTCTGCACTGAAAGCAGAGAGGGATTTTGCATGGAATCAGTTCAAGAAAACCGATGCCCAATTGCAAGAACATGTCAAGAAAACCAAATCTGAAGTTGAAGCTGCAAATAACAGAATACAGAAATTAATCTCTGAATTGGAGCAATCACAGTCATTAAACATAGAAAAGAACAAAACGATTTCATCCTTACAAGATGACATGGCTGAGTTGGAATCTGATTCAAGAAAAAAGAGTGAAGAAATTTCAAGACTCACAAAAGAACTGGAGTTGTTACGTGGTGATTCTAATAAAAATAATAATAATCGTTCTAAGCTTTCTATTACACCTGTATTGCGTAGATGCACAGTGGATTCAGGAGGCATGTCTAGTCGTTCAAGTGACATGGTTGTGAATGAGAAGGTAATGAGAATGATTACACTGATTGATTCTTGTATGATCATATGAATGAATGATTTGAATTTTGAAAAGAAATATTTTTTATTTGCAGGGAGAGAGGAGAAGTTCTAAGAGAAAAGGAGGTGACACTGAACCAAGGCTGTTTACATCAAGATTTAAAGTTCCAAAGTTGAAGCACATGTCCACATAGTGAATTTAAGGGCATAAGTTGTATGTAGTGTGTAAAATTGTAGGCTCATATGGTTTATTTTGTGTAATTATCTAATTGACAATTTGACATTAACGAATGTAATGCATATTTTATAAAAGGTAAAATCTGTACATTACATACATATATATACACTGATTACCATAGTGGAAGCTCTTTGCCTACGTCATGATTTGTGTACACATATACCCTACATATACGTATATACTTGATTACTTAACACAAAGTACAAAAATGCACTCACATATTGATAAATTTGTTATAGGCCTGGGTTGGGTCCACCGGTAATACAGTTGGGACAATTTCCCTCAATTTATGTATGATTGTGTTAGCTGAGGTGGCTACTGCTTTATGCTAATAATACGAGATTGTGGGCCTAAGACATGATTTCCACTTAGAGCATGAACGATTGCAAGTTTAAGATCTTGCAGTGAAACGAGGTTTTTAGGCCGCGCGTTGCGGCGGAAGTTTGATCAATAATTTTGTGATACAATATGTTTTTTGAAGTTTTAGTTTCACCTGCGTGTAATGCTTTACTCACAATAACAACGTACTTTACATATTTTACTAATAGTTGTATAGGTAAAAATAGAGTATATTGGTTGTAAACATGTTTTTCAAATTTAAACAATCCATACATGGTTTTCAGACGATATGCCTTCCAAAGTGATGGAATAGGAAAGTGTTCGCAAACATACCCATACATGGTTTAGCCCATCAGGTGGTGTTTTACACCAGATGCTAAAGTAAAATGCTTTAATGTAAAAACATATGGTAGAGGCAAACTATACGTGACATCAAGTATCCTTTCAAATTAAGCAAATAAACCAATGTTTCTGCACCATTATTTCATATATTATGTAACGGTTCAAATTAGATATGATAAGCATGGGACAATGCACATATCTTATGAAACTTGACTATAAATACAAATTTTGAACCAAGTAACCAACATCAGTGACATTAACGGTCTCGGTTCCCATCAATTCCCAAATTTGAGCTTTAAAAGAAAATGGTTTTGAGGGTAAACATCGATTACATTCATGGAAAGCTCACTTGTCATGAGCTTTTTAACATTGGTGGACCTGCAAAACAAAAAGTAAAACGTTCAAGCCCATCACATATCTTGGCAGATTTTAGAGAAAAAAAAAATCTAAAAGGAATTGTCAACGGAAGACCAAATTACATTTATTGTCTGATATAGATTCATTACTATGACCTCCTCTCCTTAAATTGTGGAAGATGTTTCTAATCTTTCCCTGCTTAAAAAAACAACATCAAAATCTATAACTGCTTATGAAACTTAAGTAAAACAAATCACAATAGACAATAACAACTTTCTAGATCAAAACATCATCTATTTTTCTGAATTTTACACACTCAAAGCACAATCTTGCTTATGCTCTGATTTTTATGTCGAATTCTATGCAGGTCTATAAAAAAATAAGTACGAACACTAACATAAAAATAAAAAACATGCTTGGCTTCATTATATTATTATATTCAAAGGTTATCACCTAATTATGAATAAACATAAGCTTTATTTCTTAGGCTTTACATGTTAACTATTACCGGAAAGACAACTTAAAACTGTCAAAAGAAGGGAAAAAATTAAACAACGTTAAAAAAAGAGAGATAAGAATGATGCCAGGTAGCCAAGTTAAAGACTTACATCCCTATCTCCCATCATCGTCTTCATCAAATATAAAGTGGTTCTGAAGATTATATATTAGGGCTCGAAAATAAAATAAAATAAAACATAAAAAAAGGTGTAAAGAAGAGAAGAAAAAAACATCCAGACTATACAGTTCCATCAAATTGGTCGTCTTGGAAGGGTTTCACTCTGCAAGTTGCTCCTGTAAAAAAGAACAAAAAAACTATCCTAATAAAAAATCATTAATCAACTCTTTCATCTCATCCCAGAGGAAAAACTTTATTCACGTGTTTTCAACACCATACCATTGAGAGTCGTAGATCGAATCCATCATCTAGATTTTCACAAAGGCTTTCATCCTCTCTTGAAGTTCTCCTTGTCGTTTCTCTCGTATCTTCTTTCCTTCAAACCACATAGAAGTGGAGTCATAGAGCACAAAACCGGGAAAAAGGCAGAGCATGGAGGGTAACATGAGTGATTTTCTTGAGATCTAATAACAGATTGACAATTAAGCTTATAGTTACTTGAAGTGTTTGAAAGGAATCAAAATACGCTTCTTGTTATAATTTTCTCTTAGGCATTTCATTTGGTAAGCCCAAATTTGAGAAAAACCTGAAATATAAGAGATGAACCACAAAATCAAAACACACATGAGAGAGAGACCTTGGTAAGGGCTTGGAACTACCTCTTTGGAAAGCTTGTAGAAAAAACAACCAAAAAAAAAGAAACAAACCCTTGGTTTCCAAACAACCAGTAGCAAGGCCAATAGTAAAAAACCCTTTTTCCCGAACTTGTTCATCTTTATCCAGAACGAAATATGTTTTTAAAACTGTAGAGATAAAAAGCAATAACGGATGGTTGAACAAGAACAAACGATTTTTGGTTGCTTCGATCTCTGTTACGTGGTTGATGAAAGAGAAGCCGACGGTAGCAGTAGAGGGTGGTGGTGGTTGTGAATGGTTGCTTCTAAGGTTAGAGAGAAGGAGGAAGAGAAGTTGTGCTGTTTTGAACCGATGGATTCATTAGGAAGCGTGAGAGTTTTGAAGAGATAGCGGGGGAACAGGGAGTCAGTGGAACAAAGTCTTCAAGCTACAGTGTGCATTGTAGGTTGATGTGCTCTTATCTACAGTTATAACATTTTGAAAAATGTTAATGTTTACAATGCCAGTTTAGCCTCATTCATCAAGTTTAGAAAGAGAAATTAATGAGCCATTAATTTTGATTGGTTTTAGTATTTAAATGATTATTTGACTAAAATAATAACATAAAATCACTTGCAAGTCTTGCACATATAGAAAAATGAAATTTCATGCGGCAAGAAGTCATTTCTTAGTGGCATTGCAAAAACCTTTTGTAAGATGCGATGCGGAAGGTCTTATATTAGACCATCTGCATTGTCTCTTGCAAATGATATTTGCAATGTCACGTCAACTTTAAAATGTGTCATATGGGTATTCATCTTTCATACCATATATTCTCAACATATTTCTGAAAGTCTTGCATTGTGGACCCCACCCTCCACCATCATAAGCTTTTATTTATATAATTCATTTTTTATTTTTACTTAAGTATTTTCAAATTACCATCATATATAATTAAAATATCCATTTGGCACATTTAATTTTATATTACAAACACTTGAATATATATATATATATATATATATATATATATATATATATATATATATATATATATATATATATATATTAGTATATTTAGGTTTTTAAATATAAATGAATTATTGAGATGTCACTGAGGACCATTTTTGAAAGAGTGTTAATTATTGATGTGAGAGATAATTGCAAAACTGAACGTGTCTTAATTGAAAGATGAGTTGATATTGCATTGATGTGGATGACCTCGACTCACATCTAGCATACTCCAAGGTTTGTTGGCTATAGCACGGAACAGTACAATCTCAACCCAACTCATACAATATGTCGACATATAACAGATAATATCATATATAGATAAACATACAGTATCACAGGCAGTCCTACATATCTACCCGACTAGCATATCAAAACTAGCATGCATATCTATACCATACTCAGCATATTAACAATATCAGGTTATCAAACGAATGGGTCCACCTTAGTGCCTTCGACCTGAAAGTATAGTGAGGAAAACTCACTTCACAATGCCAAACTGTGCTGAAACCTCCGAGTGTTGACTCACGGAAAATACCGAACTATCAAAGTAAACAAACATCCAATCAACAATTGGAATACCATTCTTGAATAAGGCCTCATACTTAAGGTAAATGTCCATTTTACCCTTTCCCTAATTGGGCCAAGGCCCAAGGCCGAATCTTGATCCAAAAGGCCCGTATTACTTCAAGGCCCACACTTGGCCCAATTTTCCCAATTGCGCCCAACTCCTTATTGGGCCTTATCCTAAGGTCCAACTCTCTAATCAGCCCAAACACACTAATATCTAGAAGTCCAAAGAGGGCCTAAGCATTCAAGCCCAAAAGGTGGCCTAAGCATTCAAGCCCAAAAGGTGGCCCAAAACATGAAGTCCAAACAGGAGGCGTACACGGGGCGTAACCCTTCGGTACGCTGGGTGTACTCTGCCTCGCATTGACCACCATTAGAGTGGTTGACTCAGTACGCGGGGTATACCCTCGCAGGTCTTAAAATCCTTATAAGTGCTTAATGGATTAAGCACCTAAGCTCAAAGTTCAGATCCATGACTCAAAAGTACTCTAGAATCATAAAGTCTCAAACTTTAAGACTTTAGACGTCCAAAAAGTCCTTAATACATGGTCTTAATCCATTAAGACCTCCTATAAAGAACAAGGAACCAAACTAGCTAAAGGGACCTCATTTTTATTCCTTAGGACTCATCTAGGGTCTGAAAGGACAGCCCAACACGTCCAAAACAAAGCATACATAACAATGAGACTTTTGGGACAAGAATAACATCATAAAGCTACCAAGATGAGATCCAAACAAACCAAGCATAAAGATGGTAGCTTTTTTACCTTCTGGAGCTTCTTTATGAAGTGATGATCCAAGATCTACTAGCTTGCTTCACTCTCCAATCACCTTGATGCAACTTCTTCTTCTTCAACCACACAAGAAATACACTCTTAGCTCTCTCTCTCTCTCTCTCACACACACACACACACACTAGAGAAGTTAGGGTTTTCCAAAAACGATTCTGGAACTTAGAGGCTAAAAAGATGGGGGGTAAAGGGTCCATAAGGATGCTTAAATACTACACAAACCCTAAAAATTAGGGTTTTCACCCGAACACACTTACCGCCAGCATATATATGTGTTTGCACAACGTATTAAGGTGTGCCCTAGTACGCTTAGCGTACCCATATGTACGCCCATCGTATTACGCCCATCGTAAACTTCAAGGGCCAAAACGACAATTTAAATTATCAAAGGAAGAATTTGAAAATACCTGAAAGACCGGGATGTTACATTAGAATTTAATTTCGTCGTAAACATGAAATCACATGTTTTTATGGTTCAGAGTCTATAAGAAGTATTGAACATTGTTAGGAAACTTGTAGATAACTTAAAACAACGATTCAATTCTAAGAACATGTTTATATTTAGTTAGTAAAGTTAAGTTAAGTTAAAGAATTTGTTTTGACTAAATAACTTGACAAGTAAAGTAACATTAGAGCTTATTAGTGTTCTTAGTACAAGCCTAGATTAGTAAATAATTCGTACATCAATTGATAATCAACTCACATCATAATGAATAGAATTTGAATCGAAATTGTTTCTCAATTGATTTTCCAAAAACTTATTCTTTAGGAGTTTTGAATTTGTTGACCATCGAATCGAAGTCTCAAAATTTTCACCATTTGGCCATTAAAGTTCTAACGGGGATAACTAAGTTCTTAAACTTTCAATCTTGTCACAATTTAGCCATTAGGACATGCTATAGCATGTTTGTAGGATTCCCTACTTATGTGGCATGCCACATAAACAGTTTTAACTCACCTGTATCAACGTGGCATCAACATAAATTTCTAGAAGTCTATGTGGCAATTCTCTTATCTCTAGGTTGCGATTAATTACAAAAAGAAAAAAAATGTTGAAAAGAGTCGTTGGGCACTTCTTCCCCAATGGTTCGTTTCGAATCCATGTTTAAGCATTTATCGCCCATGAAATTGGCCACGAAATAGTGATGCATCCAAGAGATTGGCTAGGAAATGGCATCCTATTCTTCAATTTTTTTCTCCCATGCATGTACAAAAAATTGAAGAACAATGCTTGCCTTTCATCCGTTTGTGTGTGTATCCCCGATAACAACAAGAAATTGAGAGCACCCCTTATTTGAATCGATGCATGTATGAAGAAGATGGTCCAGTGGTGGTATTTTACATGTGTATGAAAATGATTAGGTAGAGATGGTGAAAGGTTTGGTGCAAAGAAAGCCAATGGTCGTGTTTTCGTTCTTTGGTAAATATGATCTTGTACGGTGGTCGATCTATGGTGAATTAAGAACATGGTGAAGTGATTTATGGTTGTGATTACTAGTGGGGTTAAACTTCTTTTCCTCCTCGATGGACTTGTAGGTGTGGTCACAAAACAAAATGAGAACAAGGGACATGGGGATGATGATGCGTGAAGGCTGGAGATGATGATGAATCATGTTGTGGTAACAATATTGGTGTTGATGTGGCTGTGATCGTAATTAACATGGGTAAATGATGATAATGGAAAATACATAATGAACAGAAGGTAAATGTGGAGGTTGTGTTAGAGGAAATAAGGTTTATATTGGAGATATGGATACCCCTTGGATCATGTGAACACTTTCCAAACTGATATTTCTACCCTATGCCTGGGTTGCAAGAAATTCAGCTTAGGATAATCCAAGAGGACACTTATGATTCTAGGCACAGAGATCATAAGCCAAATTGCTAGGAAGATTCTGTGTTCGTTTGAAGAAAACAAGAGCTAATAGTTTTTGCGTCTCTTCTCATAGAGAAGATTCGTTTATATAATAAACAAGATTAGGGTTTCTCTCAGGGCTGGCCATCATTGGTTGCTTTGGAAGCAATCCAGGAAATCCAAAATTTAATGAGGATTTAAGGTTTTTAAAACTAATGAAAATTATTTGGGCATTCCAAGCGTGATTGAAATACATCAAACTTCTTCTTCAGATATATTCATCGTTCAGTGATGTATTTCAATTCAAAATCAGCGATGTATCGTATGTGGGACCCCAGCCAGGGGCACTGCCCCTTGGACCCCGCTAGAGGCACTGCCCCTAGACCCTGCTCGCTGACCTGGTAGCAGGAACCTATCCAGGGGATCTGTTCCTTGGACCCCGCTAGGGGCGTTGCCCCTAGACCCCACCAAAGGGACACTGCCCATTTGGAAACCCCGGACCTAGGGGTGCTTCCCCCCAGATCCCCAACTTGTCGTCGAACCGGATTCTGATTCGATCTTATATATGCGTGCACTTTGCACAAACTTGTACATATATTAGAGTACAAATTATGAAGCCCCTTAGCTCACTTGTTAGTTCCACTTACATAAAATGACATGGTGACACTAAAATCCCCAACAATCCTCCCTCATTTTAGTGTAACCCTTGAACAAACATAACCTTATCAAAACAAACCAAACTAGTACATAACGAAAATATCGAAGTGATTGAATTTCCACTTAGTATCATACATTTGCAAATACTCGAGAATCAGGGTGTTCTAAGAATTGAACTCATCATCTCATTTGAATACCAGAAAGTAAAATACATACTAATTTATTGAATTTCTAGCAAAATACAACTTGACACTATTATAATGCCATGTGTCCCAATCCTCTCATGATCGTATCAACGTTAAGTCCACAACCTCTTGAAATAAGGCTACACTTCACAATCACGTAGGTAACTCCTTTCCATGTATCTGCACATACATTTTTCAAAGGAATTATTAAGAAGTTAAACTTTAACTTGGCTAACTTGTAGAACGGAACATATACCTGGGATGAATACTTCATGTGTTCCAATCTCTAAGTATGATCATTCCACATTGAATTTAACTCCTAGCATTATATTAGGAGGGAATTGGGTGTCTCATCATTACAGAATTAAATGGACTTTAATCCCTTCCCGATTACAGGCTTGTGTACTAAGTGTCTTATCAGACCTTTAGTCAAGTGATCCGCCAATTTTTTTTTTTGTGATTTCACAAACTCAACCGAAATCACACTATTCATGATTAGTTCTCTAATCATGCTATGTATAACACCTAGGTGTCTAGACTGGCCATTATAAACCCGACTGTATGCCTTAGCCAAAGAGGTTGCACTATCAAAAAGGAGAGAAATAGGTGATATCTGTTTAGACCACAAAGGAATATCATAGACTAAATTCCTTAGCCACCCTGCTTCTTTACTAGCAGCTGCTAACGCAACAAACTCAGATTCCATTGTTGAGTTTGTAATGCAAGATTTCTTCTTGGAAGCCCAAGATATGGCACCTCCCCTAAGCAAGAATACCAAACCAGAAGTTGAGGAATGGTCCTCCATGTTGGTTTTCCAACTTGCATCCGAATGACCTACTAAATCTGAAGGACTCCCTAAGTAACTCAAACCATAATCCTTGGTTCATTTGAGATACTTAAACACTCTATTCATTGCTTGCCAGTGTTGGATACTAGGATTACTAGTGTACCTGCTCAACTTACCCACAACAAAGCAATACCAGGTCTGGTACTTGTCATGACATACATCAAGCTACCAATAACCTTAGATTATTCCACTTGTGAAATTGGAAAGCCATTATTTGGCATTAATTTCACACTTGGATCCATAAGAGTACTCACAAGAGAACAATTGGTAAAATTAAACCGCTTGAGAATTTTCTCGACTTTGAGTCATTACCAAACCTTTGTTCATCCTTTTAATTCTTATTCCAAGAATTACATCAACCTCTCCTAAATCTTTCATGGAAAACTTAGACGATAATAATTTCTTTGTTTCATTTACTTGATTTTGATCGGTACCAAAAATTAACATGTCATATACATATAAGCAAATGATCACTCCAACTCTAGTAGCATCATCAAATCTACTATAAACACATTTGTCACATTGGTTTGTCTTGAAACCAGAAGACAAAATAACCTCATCAAATTTTTGATGCCATTGCTTAGGCGCTTGTTTCAGCCCATACAAAGATGTGACAAGTTTACAAACCATATGTTCTTTATCGAGCATAATGAAACCTTTTGGTTGTTTCATGTAAACCTCCTCATCAAGATCACCATTTAAAAAGGCTGTTTTCACATCCATTTGTTGAATAACCAGATTGTGAATACTTGCCAAGGCAATCAACAATCTAATAGTAGAAATATGAGCAACCGGAGCATACGTATCAAAATAGTCAACACTGGTTTGTTGTCTAAAACCTTGAATGACTAACCGGGCTTTGAATTTGTCAATAGTCCCATTAACATTCATTTTCTTTTTGAAAATCCACTTTCAACCAAGTGGTTTAGAACCTGGAGGAAAATCAGACAACACCCATGTGTTGTTTTCAAGGATTGATGACATTTCATCATTAATTGCTTCCTTCCAAAAGGCACTATCACGAGACTCCATGGCCTCTTGATATATCTTAGGATCATCTTCAATACTATAGCAATAAGAGTATTCAAGATTAATTTAACCCCTTGAACCTTCCACTAAATACAGTTGGAAGTTGGATCCGACATTTTTCGCAATTTCGCCTCTTTTGCTTCTACGAAGCTCTTGTGGTTCTTGTACATTACCACCATCTTGACTTTCTGAATTTTGCACTTTATTAGTACCAAAATTCAGATCCTTAGGCCTTTGAATTGATGAAAAGCGCATCTCATCAAAAATTGTATCTTGTGATTCGATAACGGTGTTAATCGAAACCGAATCATTAGATTCTATTACATAAAACCTATATGCCTTGGAATGCTCAACATATCCTATGAATATACAATCAATTCTACGTTCTCCCAAAATGTTCTTTTTGGACTCGGTGAGTTTTACAACTGCCCGACATCCCTAAAACCGAAAATAACTCAAATTCGGCTTTTTCTTGAACCAAATTTCATATGGGACTGTTTTGTTCCTTTTATTTGGAACCCTATTTAATAAATAGGAGACCGTTAACATGGCCTCTCCCCAGAATCCATCACTCAATCCCGAGTATGAAAACATCGAGTTTAGCATTTCCTTTAAAACTCGATTTTTGCGTTCAACAACACCATTATGTTGGGGTGTGTAAGGTGCCGTTGTCTCATGAACGATACCCGCTGATTAGAAGTATATAGGATCCATATATTCACCTCCCCTATCAGTCCTAAGATATTTAACCAGATTGCCCAATTGTAATTCCACCTCGGTTTTGTATATTTTGTATTTATCTAAGGCTTCGTCCTTAGAATGTAACAAATACACATAACAAAACCGAGTGCATTCATCAATGAAGGAGTGGAGTGAAAATCACACAGGTCACTATGTTGCTAAAAAATGGTTGTTTTGTCACTTTTGTAAGCATGCATGTTTTACATTTATCCGATGTCATATCAAAGGCTGGAATTAATCCATCTTTTGACATCTCATGCATCCTTCTAAAGTTGACATAACCTAACCTCACATGCCAAAGCATAGATTTATCAACATTGGAAGCAGAAGATACAAATGTAGAATTTTGAACAGGTAATAATTTGTCAACAATTTTCAAACGAAAGATTCTATTATTTAAATATCTAAAGCTAACGAACATTTCACCCTTAGATAATATGAACTTATCTGACTCAATAACTTGTTTAAAACCATCATAATTCAAAACTAGAACTAACAAGATTCTTGCGAATCTTGGGAATAAACAAAACATCAAAAAGTCTAATTGTCTTTCCAGAAGTAAATTCAAGAAACACGACACCAACACCACAAATATGAATAAAAGGATCGTCTCCTATTTTCAGCACCAACCCATCTTTAAGCGGAGTTAATGTTTCAAACATCCGTTTATCCTTTCATACATGGTTCGTTGCCCCAAAGTCGATCCACCAAGCAACATCATCATTCTGAACATAGAAAAATTCAGGAATGAATGAAACATAGTAAACATAATTCTGATTAGAATTATAGTTAGTAAAAAAACCGACCTCCTTTAACTAGGGCCGAAGACCCGTTCACTTTTCCATTGGCTCCACTATTTCCAACATCATTGTTGCTTAAGTTCACACGACAATCATGCTTGTAATGCCCAACTTGATTGCACCTCCAACAAACCAGATCCTTTTTCTTTTTGTTGGAGTTGCTTGGGACATGTTCCTGCTTGCATTTGCCATATCCTTTGTGGTTCTGATTTCTTGGTTTGTTTTCAACCATATGAACCGAGGGTTGTCCAGATTCAACTTTCCCGTTGGGTTTATCAGATTTGTCACTTTCCTTCGCACGAAGAGATTCTTTAATACGAATATGACTAGCAAGTTGAACCAAAGACGGTTCCTCCTTTTGATGTTTTAAGTTATGTTTGAAGTCTTTCCAAGATGGATGAAGTTTGTCAATGATGCTTGACACAACAATGGATTCACCAATATTCATATGGTGCAGTTTAAACTGACCATATATGCCAAGGAATTCATTGTATTATTCAGTGATAAACCTTGAATCGTCCATCTTAAAATTATTAAAATCACTGACCAGACACTTCTTGCTAGAAGCGTCTTTAGTGATGTATCTCAATTCAAGGGTGTACGATAACTCCTTGGCACACAAGGCTTCACTATGGATATCAAGTAAAGCATCAGACATACCGTTCAAAATGTGACCTTTGCAGATGTAGTCATCGTTGTCTAATTTCTGTCTCCTCCTTATCTCTTCAGTTGTCTCAACTACACCTTCCTTAACCTTCGGTAGTCTTGAAGTAGTCAGCACGTATGTTGCCTTTAGAGTAGTCAACATGAAGTGCATTTTCTTCTTCCAACGTCTGAAATCGACGCCTTCAAAGTTCTCCAGCTTTGCAAACTTCGTGGTCATCTCGCGGATTGATTCCCCTATCTCCAAAAACATAAAATATTAGTTCGAATGTTAGAGGAAATAGGGTTTATATTGGAGATCTGGATACCCCTTGGATCGTATGAACACTTTCCAAACTGATATTTCTATCCTATTTCTGGGTTGCAAGAAATTTAGCCTAGGATAATCCAATAGGATACCTATGATTCTAGGCATAGAAATCGTAAGCCAAATTTCTAGGAAGATTATGTGTTCGTTTGAAGAAAACAAGAGCTAATAATTTTCCTATCTCTTCTCAAAGAGAAGAGCCATTTATATAATAAATGAGATTATGGTTTCTCTTAGGGTTGGCCATCCTGGGTTGCTTTGGAAGCAAGCCAGGAAATTCGAAATTTAATGAGGATTTAAGGTTTCCAAAACTAATGGAAATTATTTGGGCATTGCAAGCGTGATTGAAATACATCAAACTTCTTCTTCAGATGTAGTCATCGTTCAGTGATGTATTTCAATTCAAAATCAGTGATGTATCGTAAGCGGGACCCCAGCCAGGGGCGCTGCCCCCAGAACCCGACTTGTCGTCGAACCAACTTCTAATTCGATCATATATATGCGTGCACTCCGCACAAACCCATACATATATTAGAGTACAAATTATGAAACCCTTTAGCCAATATGTTAGTTTCAATTACATAAAATGACATGATGACACTAAAATCACCAACATGCTGCGACGGTACGAAGAAGATGGTTGGATGTGGATGGTGTTTTCGACTGAAGAAGATAGAGTTGGTGGTTGATATGTGGTTAAACTACAAACCAGATATAGCTTGTTTCAATGGCTAAATAACAACAATTCAAAGTTTTATAAAGACTAAATTGGCACAATTAGAATTTTAGAGGCCAAAGGGAGAATTTCAAAACTTCTATTATTTATTTCTTTCATTCTATTATTTTTCTAGTCATTTAGATAATAAAATCCACCCCCACTCCCTCCTCCTTTACATTTATTGTCTTTTCAAAAATGTTAAAACCATATATCTTACGGAAAAAAGTAGTTAACATTTTTTTAACGACAATGTAATCTACTATTAAATTACCACTTATGTCTCCAACGTTTAAACTCATGTCCTTGTTGAGTTGTGGATTGGACAATTGCCCCCTATACTATTTGCCCCCCTATACTATTTTTGGGTATAGATAGCGGCAATTTAATTATTTTTATACATTTATTGGTGTGACAAACCAACAATCTTTAAGATATTAACTATTAATCAAATTTTTAAAAATTAAAATAAAAGTTGATGGATTAAGCTAACCAACTTGAGGCGTTTTTGACTTGTCGTAAAATTTTATCCACTTTAACTTGTAATTAGTTAAGGTAATTTGAGCAAACCTTATGTTCACATGTTACGCAAACAATCAACGAAAAAACATAGAATTAACATGGTTCGATGTAACTTATGTCCACGAGTAAGAACCGAAGAACTTTACTGCTAGTCGACTGTCAAAGTAATTATTTTGGAATCCTTAACCTTCTTCAAACGCTTATTTCGAACTGCCATCCAGGTTTCTTCGCTTCGTAAATCAATCTTCTTTACACAAATAGCAATGACAAAATTCAAGATATAAATTGAATCAATGTTTTGCTAAATGGACTTTTGTAATTGTTTATAAAATAAAGGAAAGATAAAAGCGTGTGTTAATATAAACCTATTTCAACCAACGGAAACGCTTCTTATGTTCTTATACTTATATATATATAACTCACCCAAATTTACCAAGAGAAGAGAATAACCAGATACAGAAAAGAATCAAAGATACTAGTTAGCTATCATCTGGGAATGCTTATTGAAATGCTTGCATTAATCAAAATCATAAGAAATCAAAGTACATTGAAGGTCATTAGACTGGAATCCAAATTAACAAACAGAAATCAAACATATAAATCCAAATAGGAATATAAATCGATACGGGCAATCCTTCTTCTCCGAATCGAACATAAAAATTACTCCTCTTCTTCACCACCACCCTCTTCCTCATAGTCCTGCTCTTCCTCCGCTGTTGCATCCTGATACTGTTGATACTCCGCCACCAAATCATTCATGTTACTTTCAGCCTCTGTAAACTCCATTTCATCCATTCCCTCTCCTGTATACCAATGCAAGAAAGCCTTGCGCCTAAACATGGCAGTAAACTGCTCACTCACTCGTTTAAACATCTCTTGAATAGAAGTCGAGTTTCCAACAAAAGTCGAAGACATTTTCAGCCCAGTTGGAGGAATATCACAAACGCTTGATTTCACATTATTTGGAATCCACTCAACGAAATACGACGAGTTCTTGTTTTGAACATTGATCATTTGTTCGTCTACTTCCTTGGTACTCATCTTCCCCCTGAACATGGCAGATGCCGTCAGATATCGGCCATGTCTAGGGTCCGCTGCACACATCATGTTCTTAGCATCCCACATCTGCTGAGTCAACTCTGGGACGCTAAGAGAGATGTATTGCTGGGACCCACGAGAAGTTAAGGGTGCGAACCCCACCATGAAGAAATGGAGACGTGGGAATGGGATTAGGTTAACCGCTAGCTTACGAAGGTCAGAATTCAATTGACCAGGGAATCGCAAGCAACATGTTACACCGCTCATGGTTGCGGAGATCAAATGGTTTAAATCACCAACTATAATATAAAAAATTCATCAATCCTTAAACTTCACATCAAAATATTAAACCATGCATGTTAAACATAAAGACGAGATGAATTCTACTTACAACTTGGTGTGGTGAGTTTCAAAGTCCTGAAACAAATGTCATAAAGAGCCTCGTTGTCGAGGACCATGCATTCATCAGCATTCTCGACCAATTGGTGCACTGAAAGTGTCGCATTGTAGGGTTCAACAACAGTGTCGGATACCTTTGGTGAAGGGAAAACGGAGAATGTGAGCATCATCCTGTCTGGGTATTCCTCTCGAATCTTGGAGATCAAGAGTGTCCCCATACCAGAACCTGTTCCACCTCCAAGCGAGTGACATACCTGAAAACCTGTCACAATATAGCACACATGCATCAAGGGTAGAGATCATATCAATAAGGTGTTTTGTATGAACGTCATTGCAAGGTCAGAGATCATCCAATAATTTATACGATTCATGGATGTATAAACTTTCAGGTTTACATGTACCTTGCAACGCATCGCAATTCTCAGCCTCCTTGCGAACGACATCAAGCACAGAATCAATCAATTCAGCGCCTTCTGTATAATGCCCCTTGGCCCAGTTATTACCGGCGCCGGACTGGCCAAAAACGAAGTTATCAGGCCTGAAGATCTGGCCGTAGGGACCAGATCTGATGCTGTCCATGGTGCCAGGCTCGAGATCCATAAGCACAGCACGGGGAACATAACGGCCGCCGGAGGCTTCATTGTAGTAAACGTTGATACGCTCAAGCTGGAGATCGGCGGTGGTACCATTGTATTGGCCGGAGGGATCAATACCATGTTCGTCGCAGATGACCTCCCAAAACTTTGCACCGATTTGGTTGCCGCATTGGCCTCCTTGTATGTTTAAGATTTCTCTCATTTTCGGGATGATGAAGGGATTGCAATGGATCCAAAGAGGGAAGAGGGAGAATATTTGAAGTGAAAGGAAGAGGTCATAATGTCATAATATTATTAGCGGGAGGAAGTTAAGGGCTAACGTTGGTATCGCGGGTTCACGGAGAAGGTTGTGGTCGTCGGTTATTTGTTCAATTTTTTTCTCAACCGCCGCCTTTCCATTTTTGTTGGTCGCTCAATGCTTGTTTTTAATTTATTTTTTAAATTTGATTAAAAAAATATAATTTTTATTTATTTATAAGAATAGAAAAATGAACGTACAAGCTCAATCAAGTTTTCAAACCGTTTATTTTGTTTATTTAAGAAACCCAACGAACTTAACATTTTGTCTAAAAGAATTCAACGAAATATTCAAACCGTTCAAAAACTTTAATCATGTTTTGTCTGTTCAAAATGTTAAGTTTGTGGGGTTCTTTTGAACAGACAAAACATGATTGATATTTTTTGAACATTTTAGAAACTTCGTTGATCTTACAACAATATAGTAATAACCCATCTTATCTGTTTCTCTTTTTTGACTTCCATATAATTAAACAAAAGTATAACTTAGTTGAGTTTTTTTGGACAAAACATGATTTGAGTTTTTTGAACCGTTTGGAAACTTCGTTCGACTCGTAAGCCATTTTCTATGGGAAAATGGAGTAATTCAAATGCTAATTTGTTAATAATTGACAATGAGGCAAAATTGAACGGAAGTATATTCAAATGTGTATAAAGTTATATAAATTGTTTTATTCGATGGAAATTTGAATTTTGTTTTATAAATATAGTTTTTAATTATATCTAATTCATAAATTTTTTTTTTTTCAATCCTCGAAAATTACTCCTTACCTCATTTCAATATATATCCCTACATAAAAGTTTTACATGAATGTAGTGGGTAAACGAGAAACAAATTGTGTCGCAACTCCTTCTTGGATGACAAAACTAATTCTTTTAAAAACAGTATGCATAGATCTTGAGGTCATAACATTAATATGCATGAACTATTGAACTCTATTGATATTGAGAAGTTCCATAACATCTAGCGCAAGGAAACCAAAAGTATCAAATGAAAAAGGTATATATAAACGTGTGTTGATTGTTCATGCATGTTTTCTCATGTTTTTCCACTTTGCATAATGCAACTTTTAAAGCAGTTTGTCTCACAGTGAAAACCCTACTCCCCAACCCACATGAGGTGAAACCCCTATGAGATCCACACATGCATGCTTCGTTCCATCCAATCCAAAAACTAAAACATCAACTGATCTAAGTGTTGATCTTCCTTCTAATGGGTCAGTCAGAAAGTTCACATTCACAATGCCTCTTTCTTGGAAGAAACCTGGCGTGCCTAAATATGTCAAAAAGAACATCCGTAACTGATCATCTCAGTACTTGAAACTCGTAAATTCTCTTCAATGAACTGCATTCTCCCCAAAGGATTCCAAGCACGCCTTGCGACAAACAGGCCATGTCTCATCAATCGAAAATAAAGGGATCATAAGGCGATACTTGAGGATAACACGATACTCCACTAGCGACATATGTTGGACAAGGCTATTAATAGTAATAGTCATAAGAAAATCCTGAGCTTGTGGTGCCATTACACACTCAAAAACTGCTTTCTGCTTAATTACATGTCAAAGTGAACTTTCATGTCTTGGATAATTTTACTAAAAAGGGCACTCATCAATGAATGTTGGGCTTTTGGAGGGGCAGTGTCCGTATTAGTGAAATGACTGAAGTCAAAGCCCAAAATTGTATCATGAAGACATGTCAAAGCACAAACATAATTAGAATCCATACCACATATTATGCTATCTTGTAGGATGTGGTCTTGTAACACCCACAATTGAGTTCGTGAGGCCACAAAAGCATATGAGGAAAGCTCTACCGTTGAGTATAACACGAACCACCAAACCTAATTGGCAATGAAGCAAGTCACCATTGAATCACCCCTAAGAAATGAGCCCTACAAACCACAATGTCCTCAATCGAACCACGTAACCCTTTATCAAAGCACAAAGCTACCTCCTCCATGCGAACGGGTTAGCGCGTCCTTAGGCCAAAGAAAAGTTTGGCAATGCCCATGCAAGATCAAAGCAAAAGGATCTTATTGTGGGGTTCATGTAACTGTGGAAGAAGACACATCAAATCAACAGCCTTGACAACCTCTTCATGGCTAACCTGCTAATAAGCCTCCTCTATCAGAATCTGTCGCACACTTCCCTAATATGGAACCCAATATCATTGATGCAAATTCAACAATCCACGACTATCATAATCAAAGGAAGCCACTATTTGAAAAGTATCCAAGGTCATTAACTATTGGTAATACTTCCGATAATAACAAGGTCCTTTTGGGTTGCCCTCAAGACCCAAATGGAGTAGAATAAATAAAGGAGAAATTGGTTTATTAATTATTATGGTTAATAATTAATTAGAAACTAATTGGAAATATATTTGGGAATTAATTAACAACTTAATTAATTAAAGGGTTGAATATTCATTAATCGATAGTTGGTTAATCAGGAATGTTCTAAAACCCATATGGAATTAGGGTTGGATGAAAATCACTCCATCTCACATGGGAGAATGAGTGAATTTCGTGGTTGGGCCTCCATCCCACATGGGAAGGACTACAAAACCTAGGGAGGCATCCAAGACTATAAATAGGACCTTAAGGATTTCTTTCCTCTTTGCACCTTGGCTTGAAGTTTCTCCAACCCTTCTTCCTTTCTCTCTCTCTCTCTCTCTCTCTCTCTCTCTCTCTCTCTCTCTCTCTCTCTCTCTTAGAGAAGATTTCTAACCCTCTTTGGGTTTGTGAAAATGACCCTTTTCCTAGTTATTTTTATTCCACTCTTTTCTGTCATTGGGTGTGATACCATTAGAAGGATTCTAGTGTGGGTCCTTTCTAGGCCCAAATGCCAAGGACAAAGGAAGGATTATTCTGAGACATGTCTTGATAACAATTTGTTTCCATAACAAGAAAGGACTTAGAAAGCATACATGCCCAAAATTTATGTTTGAGGGGAAAGGACTGAAACATGAAGAAGTTAAATTTGATCGTGGATCACGAGCCCTTGCTAATTTCCATAGGATAAAAAGATAACTAGTTCTCCCTTGTTTGGTGTTCAACCAAATATATGGATTTATAATGCCATTGGAACATTACTTCCAATCCTTGAATGTTTTACTAAGGATTGTGTACTAACATTTGCAAAAATGTCCGGTGACTAAAATGAAGTAAGAAGACTGAAACATGGAGAAGATTATAAGATCATGAATGTCAAGCTCTTGTTACTATTCATGGGATCAAAAGACAACTTTTTTCCCAAATGTTTAATTTATGGTATAATAATTGAAATTGTTTATACTATGATTCATGAGATAGTTTTGTCTTATTTAATTGTAGAGCATTCTAAAATGTTAAAAGAAAGTCATGAAATCTATGAAACTAGTATAGTAACAATAGTTCAAAGTTGATTCGAATATTTGAATAAGATGTACTATTGTGAATATTTGTTGATATTAGTTTACCTAACAGACCGTTCAAATTGACCACAATATGTACTTATTCAGATACATCCAAAGGTTTGGGTGAAGTGTATTTATGGAATCATAGTCTTGGATACATAAATGAGAAATGCATTACCAAGTATCCAGTTAGATCGGATTTTGGATATCATTTGACCTTGAGTCTCATGATAAATGTAAATCATGTTTATCAAGATAAATGATGAATACATCACTGGGTAATGTGTATATCTGTTGGAATTAGTTTGCACTAATGGACTGTTTAGATTAACCATGATACATGGTAAGACCAACTTCGTATGAACGTGAGTCTGGAACCTTTCAGGTGCTTAGAGCTCTCAGAAAGAAAAGTTAAGAATCAATTGGGCAATAGGACGAGACACTCATAGCGAGCATCTTGGTCTAAAACTTTATTGATCATCTAATTAATTGTGAAAGATTCTCATGAGATATCTCCACCAAGAACACTACCACCAGGAAGTGTTAGTTGGATAGATAAATAAATCATTCATTGATTTTGTACTAGATGAGTCGAATTATATTTACTAACAATTCATGGATTGTACCATGAATAGTGCTACGTGAAGTCCTTTGGTTTTGTACCAACTAAGTAGGTTCATGAAACACTTTATGGTATGTGAAGTGGGATTTAGTCCTCACTACCACATATGGAAGTTTACGATTATGAGGCTTGCGCTTGTCGTGAAGTGCTCGACAATTTAGAACTTAGAATAGAGATGTGTTGTCTCGTTGGAGAACCATCAAGCATTTTGGATAATTGTTTTACAATCCTTCTGAGAACAAAGTGTATGTTGCTTGAAGCGAAGTCTTCCAAGAGAGGGAGTTGATTTCCAAAAGGGCTAGTGGGAGCCACATTGCTCTTGATAAGATTCGAGAGTCAACCAACGAAGAGCCTAAAGTTGGACATAGCATTCAATTTGGAATTGAAAAAGATATTAAGGAAACAGACGTACTTTTCATTTTTTTCCTTATAGATCTGATAAAGGACGTCATGAACCTAGTTAAGAGTTTATATTACTAAGGTAAATGAGTCACTGGTATGGAGCAATCATAGTGTACCAGCTATCAGAAGCTATGGTAGGCCCTAAAGGATAAAACATGGAAAGAGGAAATAGAGAGCGAGATTCAGTCCATGCATGTTGAAATTTGGTAGATCAAGCACTTGGACTTATCGATTATGTGTGACTGGATCTTCAAGAAGAGACAAACATGGATTCCAACAAACATATAATCAAACCAAGATAGGTTATGAAGGATGTGTAAGCTTAATAAGTTCATTTATGGACTGAAATAAGCATCTCGCAAGTGGGATCATTATTTCAATGAAAAAGTTCAAAGAGTTTGAATTTCGAGAAATAAAGACAAACCATATATATGTTAAAGCTAGTGGGAGTAATTGAAATCTCTATTTCAATAAGAAAGTTCAAGGAGTTTGAATTTTGAGAAACATAGATAAACCATATTTATGTCAATGCTAGTGGGAGCATTGTTGTCACCCTTGTTTAGTACATAGACAATGTTCTAACTTATCAAGTGTAAAATATTGGCTTGGTATGCGAATTGCTTCGCTATGATATACATGGGAGATACAACACACGTACATAATAAGGATCTATGGAGATAGATCTAATTAATTCATTGGATTTAGCCAAAGTACATGGAATGTTGAGGAAACTTGACATGCAGAACTCAAAAATGAGTTTAGGCTTATTAAAATATGGCATGACAATGAGAGATGTTAATGTCCTAGTTCTACTAGAGGTTATGAGTCATGACCTACATGCTTCTACTTTGGGATCAATCATATATTCCATGACATGTACCAGATCTGATGACTTGTATGCCTTGAGCATGACAAGTTGGATTAGATCAATTAGGCAAGAATCAACAAATCGAGATCAATAAAATTATTAAGTTTCTTAGGAGGAAAGAGGACGTGATCTTGACAGTATGGAAGAGATCATTGTAAAAGTTACATTGATGCTCAGTTCCACACCGATAAAGACGATTACGTTGGTAATTGGAATTCGTGCTTTTCTAAATGGTGAAGTTTTACCTTGGAAGAGTACCAGGAAATAAACCATACTGGATTTAACATACTTAGATTAAATTGCAGTTGGTTGAATTACAAAAAAAATATGACTAAAAGGAGATTCATTAGTGACATCCTTGTTGAAATTCAATCATTAATGGTCCTTATGAAGTTTTTTGTGACTTTAAGGGTGAACTTACCTCGAGTATAGATCCCAAGTCACACAAGATCACAAGACACATGCTCAGTAAGTACAAACACATCTGATAATGAGTTGAATGTAAAGACATCATAGTCAATATGTCATATCGGAAGATAATGTTGTCGATCCATTCCATAAGCCAATGCCACTAACTAAGTCTGACAAAGTTAGGAGGAATTATATTTGAAAATGAATTGGCTTAAACACTCTTAGTTTAGTTTGTTTTAAACTTAAGAATTTAAAGCAGTATAAATGTTAATTTGATATGGAAATTATTAAGTGGAGATCTTAATATATGATTAAGTTCAGTCATTTCAATTAGCTTATCACCATGTTCTCCTTTTGAATGTTTGGAACCCACTTCCCGAGTATTAATTTACTCAAATGTCCACAATCGGACATACTCTTGGAAGTAAGTAGTTATTCAAGATTGTCATGAGTATTAGTGGATTGTCCATAATGATTGGACATAGCATAGAGATTGCGCTAGCACTCATGAGTACTTAATAGAGATTTGAGTATTGGACCAACCCACGCTTAGATATTACTTCATGGATTCAGTCACGAGTAATTATAAGGTGATAATATCTTCTATTCTTCAAACCTAGATACATGTGGATTTTTTCTCTATGATTCTGTTATGCATTGGTTTACTCCAACGCTATCTGTAACTGGTATTTATAAAGGGTATGTCCATGTGTGACATGATGAAATAGAAAAAAACTATGTAGTCAAAGTTTATTTGTTCCTTCTTCCTTAATAGGAGAAGCGTTATCTATAGGCCCCTCGATGATTTGGTGCTGACATCTAAAGTGAATGGAGTTGATGAGTTCAATTTAGTAGTCAGATGTAGTCATCACAAATCTGTATCGGGAAACATAATCATGAATTCTGAGATTGACCATTATCCATGTCTCAAGTTCATACATGTATCTAGAACTAAGGGATAGTTGATCACTTATCTAAGGGTTGAATCTTGATTAGATCAAGAGTTCGGTAGTTGCATTGGATGGCTAACCCTCTGTTGATTATTGGAGAAATATTGGTCCTCGTATAGTTGATGACTTGTCTAAGTAGGAGACTATTGGAAAGGTGTCCAAGGTCATTCACTATTGGTAATACTTCCGATAATAATAGGGTTATTTTGGGTTTCCCTCAAGACCCAAATTGAGTAGAATAAATAAAGGAGAAATTAGTTTATTAACTATTATGTTCAATAATTAATTAGAAACTTATTGGAAATACATTTGGGAATTAATTAACATTTTAATCAAATAAAGGGTTGAATATTCATCAATCTATTGCTAGTTAATCAAGAATGTTTTAGAACACTTATGGAATTAAGGTTGGATGAAAATACTCCATCCCACATGGGAAAAAGGGGTGAATTTCGTGGTTGGCCTCCATCCCACATGGGAAGGAGTACAAAACCTAGGGAGGAATCCAAGGCTATAAATTGGGCCTTTGGGATTTCATTCCTCCTTGCACCTTGGCGTGAAGTTTTGTCAACCCTTCTTCCTCTCTCTTTTAGGGACGATTTCTAATCCTCTTCGGGTTTGTGAAATTGAGCCTTCTCCTAGTTATTTTTATTCCACTCTTTGGTATCATTGGGTGTGATACTATTAGAGGGATTCTGGTTTGGGTCCTCTCATCCAAACAACTTCATGGAGTATCAAGATCTCAAGCATGGAGATCAAGGGTTGTGTAAGAGGTATGTTCTCTTCTTTATGATTTATGTTTTATAAGGTAGATGTAATTAGCATGAAACCATAGATCCATAGTTTGCATGTACACTTAGGTAATCGTACTTTCTATTCGTCGATCGAGAAGATGTGCTTATCACTCTACTTTGCAGCAACCAAGCTCCTTGCAGTCAAAACTCTCCTCTAATAGCAGAAAGCTTCCATGCTCTATTCTATATTTTGGAAAAGGACCTCTTATGGCGAACAATGTTGCTTGCGTTGCGGGGGATGCCCGCCCGTAGGGCCCGACCTGATTCCCGCCCGAAAGAACCACTCACTAGCTAGCCGGACTAGTGGGGGGCCTATCTGGAGACATACTGAAAACCATGGCTTTCGAACCAAACGCAACGCCCATCTTCCAAATCAAAAGAAAAAAGGGGGAAGAAAGAACGAGTGCAACCTGTAGAGCACATGTAACGCACAATCGATTTTTCCGCTACCTAGTTTAGAGTGTATTTGATGTGTAGATAACCAAACAGCCTCCTGAACCACAATGCGCTCGCTCTTTCGGTGCTCTTCCTTCATAGCCTCAACCTGATCCTCCCAAATCTGCTCCAACAATGGAGTAATCTCGGTCATCCTAAAACATATGTCTCTGATCAAGCCGCGACCGCCTTACATCCGCCACTACATTAGCCTTCCGATGGTGATAAAGGATCTCACAATCATAATCCTTCACCACATCCAACCATCGACGCTGCCTCACATTCATATTCGAATGATCCATCAAATACCTAAATCTCTTATGATCTGTGTAAATTGTACAACGAATCCCATAGAAGTAATGTCGCCAAATCTTGAGGGCGAAAACCACGGCCCCTAACTCTAAATCATGCGTAAGATAATTCGCTTGATGAGGTTTCAGCTGCCTCGAAGTGTAGGCAATCATTTGACCCCTCTGCATCAACACTGCCCCCAGACTTGTGATCGAAGCATCAAAATAAACCACAAAGTTATCAACACACTCTAGCAGGGTCAGAATCGACGCCTCGTACAACCGCTGCCTCAGAGTCTCAAAAGCTGCATGTTACTCAGGCCCCCCCCCCCCCCCCCCCCCCCCCCCCCCCCCCGCGAAATGTAATCGTCTTCTTGGTCATCCGGGTCAGAGGAACAGCTAACTTGGAGAAATCCTGGATGAATCTCCAATAATAACCAGCCAAACCAAGGAAACTCCGAATCCCAGAGGGAGACCTCGGAACCTCCCACTGCATCACGACCTCGACCTTGGCTGGATCGACCAGAATACCCTCCTGGTTGACAAGGCGCCCCAAAAACTGCGCCTCGTGCAACTAGAACTCACACTTTGAGAACTTTTTAAAAAGTCTCTCCCTACTCAATGTCTATAGCACTTCCCTCAAGTGCTCCTCATGCTGCTCCTGAGTCCTGGAATAAACCAAGATATCATCAATAAATACTATCACAGACCGATCCATCATCGGTCTACACACGTGGTTCATGAGATCCATGAACACGGCTGGAGCATTGGTGAGCCCAAAAGGCATTACCACGAACTCGTAATGACTATAACGAGTCCAGAAAGCGATCTTTTACACATTCTCATCCCTGACCCACATCTGATGATAACCCGATCGCAAATCAATCTTGAAGAACCAAGATGCACCCTGAACCTGGTCAAAATCATCATCAATCCTTGGGAGTGGATAACGGTTCTTCACCGTTACCTTATTTAACTCCCGGTAGTCAATGCACATGCGATAGGACCCGTCCTTCTTCTTCACAAAACAGAATTAGTGCTCCCTAAGTCGAACTGCTAAGTCAAATAAATCCCTTGTCTAGCAGCTCTTACAACTGTGGAGACAACTCCTGCATCTCGGGAAGAGCCAACCGATATGAAGCTTTTGATATCGGACCCACACCTGGAACCAAATCAATCTTGAACTCAACCTGCCTCTCCGGAGGCACCCCAGGAAAATCCTCCAGGAATACATCCAGGTAATCCCGCACAATCGGCACATCATCCGCGGTTGCTTTGCCCTTATCTCGAGTATGCATGTAACATCCGGATTTCCAGGTATCATATTTTAATTGTTTAATTTGAGTTATAAGGAGGGACTCGGCGAATTGACGGTTAGACTCGACGAGTAGGATTGTGATTGCTGACTGGATTAATGAACGGACTCGACGAGTCGATGGGTGGACTCGACGAGTCCGCGCTGATGTCGGAAACCTTAAATAGGGCCTGCACCCTATTTAAGGGACCTTATAGCCCTCATTTGCGGCTACCGGTCCAGAGAGAGAAACCCTAGAGAGCTTGAGCAAGTTGTGTGTGTGTGTGTGTGTGAGAGAGAGAGAGAGAGAGCTATTTTGATCCCTTTTGTTGTGATTTTGCAAAGAAGAAGGTGTTTCCAGCGAGAGAAGGTCAAGGGGTTTGTGATTCTGTGGTTTTCAAGCTTGGGTCTTCATTGTTGAGGTAGTAAATCGACCCTTTCTTCTGTTTTGTACAAATCCTTGAATCTAGGGTTTTCTATACATCTTCAATGGCTTGATTGATGCATATGTTGTCCCTCTTAGTGTTAGACTCTTGATATGGACCTTTAGAGGTCCAGAGAGCATTTCCTATGCATATTTATGTTGTCCCATGGTGGAAATGAACCTAGGATGCCATTTTAGAAGCCATTTCACCAAAAGAAGCTTTGAATGCGTTGCATGAGTGTCAATATTTGACCTTTACGTGATTATTGGACTTGGGGAAGTCAGATCTATAGGTTAGAGAAGTAGATCTGACCTCAGAAGGTCGATTGGGTGATGGTTATGGAAGAAACTCACCGAGTCCATAAGGGGACTTGACGAGTTGAGTCAGGTTGCCCCGCAACTCGTGACCGGATGTAGTCCGTCAAGTGGAAGGTTTACTCGACGAGTCGAGTGAGGTTTAGAAAGATTCAGAGGAAACGCTTGGACTCGCCGAGTCACCTATGTGCACTCGATGAGTCTGGTCAAAGTTTGACTATTAACTTTCGTTGACTTTTAGGGTTGGGTCAACACTGGGACTGTTGGACCATTAGAAGGGTAAAATGGTCTTTTAGCCTTCTGAGAGAACATGGGAACGAACTAGTCTAGCCTGGAGAGCCGTTATTTATTTGAGAATATTTCTTATATGTTTAGGTGGGGCTAGGTCATTTCTACGAGGTTCAAGGATACCGAGCACGTGAGTTGCTAGACAGTATACGAGGTGAGTCTTCTCACTATACTTTACCTAGAGTGGTAACTATGTGTGACCGGTAGGTCTTATATGTTATGTGGAATATGTGATATGTGTTGTTATGTGATATGTATGTGCTATGTTATGTTATGAGTACCATGATATGGACCAGAAGGTCAACAGAGTATGGACCGGAAGGTTAAGATGATGAAGACCGGAAGGTCATACGGGTAGAGCTAGAAGGTCTACCAGAGCTGGGACGGAAGTCCCCTAAGACACATGGATCGGTAGATCTCATAAAGTTATGGCCATGAGTGGCATATGTGTTGTATGTTGTATTTTGGGGAACTCACTAAGAATTTATGCTTACAGTGTTATATGTTATGTGTTTCAGGTACTAGCGATGATTGCGGGAAGGCGCCGGCATGATCCGTACACACTGGCAAGAGATTTGTTTTATGATCTTGGGATATGTTTTTATCGTGATGACATTTGTTAACTTGAGAAATTGAGAATATTGAATGATTTTTATGTTATTTGAAAAATGAAAAATTGTTTTGAAAATTTACGTTGTTACAAGTTGGTATCAGAGCCTTGGTTTGAGGGATTCGGATGCACCTTTGGGCGTATCTAAACTCAAACTGAGGATTTGAGAAAGTTTTCATACAAGAACCATTTTTTCTAAAAAGTAAAAGAATTTGAGAAAGCAGAAAGAAGCAGTGTGTACGATCAGTCAGCGCCCAAACGGTAATTTCCCAAAATACCCTTACGTTATGTGTTATGAGATATGATATGATATGCTATGTATGCTAGAGTAGGCTAGGTATTCATATTAGGACTAGAGTGGCCTAATTTGTGATGCCTTAGCCTAGGAGATTACTGCTGCTATGAGATGCTTGTGAGTGAGTAGGTAGCAGTGAGGAGCTTATGAGGGGCCTACTGAAGGGTAGTCGGTGCTTAGCGAGAAGTAGAGTACTTGTGATATGGGATCCTAAGAGGAGGACTTGGAATGAATGTTGATGTGGTGTGGAAGGTAGTATAGGGCCCGTACTACTAGAAGCACTGGATCAGTGCGCAGTCCAAGTAAGAATCCTTAGGGTACTAAGGAACAAGTAGGGTTGAGTTTTCGAGTGTGAGTACACTTAAGCAAGTCTCTGATATTTTTATGTTGTATTTCAGAGACATCATGGTTGTGACACGCCACAGACCAGAGACCAGCGGCGTGAGTGACGAGGAGCTTCTTCAGATGATTCACAAGGAGGTGGCTGCGGCTATCCAGTCAAAGATACCGGAGATGTTTGGGTCTATCAAGACCACTTTGATTGAGACATTTGACGAGAGATACGCAATGGTTACTGAGGCTGCAGCTGTTGCAACTACTACAGTTGTGGCTGCTGCTAGACCTCTAGGGGGTGACTCGATTCTGTTCCGGGAGTTTAACAATACAAAGCCACCAGAGTTTGATGGGACGTAGGATCCGATTTATGAGATGAGATGGATTTCTAATATCAAGGGATGCTTCTACACCTGTTCGTGTCCGGATCATTTGAGGGTTCAGTTTGCACTGAACCAGCTTCGCTTGGGAGCGAAGGACTGGTGGAAGTTTGTGACTGGGAACTTCACTCTTGCAGAGATTTCGGAGGTGACCTGGGAGAGGTTCACCATCATGTTTAGAGACAAGTATGTTCCCCTGGTGGAGAGGGAACGGTTGGCACATGAGTTTTTGTCCCTCAAGCAGGGGACGAAGTCAGTGACTGTGATCACACGGATGTTCCACGAGAGGGCGTTGTTTTGCCCTGAGCACGTGTCGTCTGAGCAGGCACGCATGAGTCGGTATTTGAGCATTTTGAGGAGGGACATCCGAGTGTTCGTGGCGAACTTGACTTACCGGACATTTGCTGAGCTCCAGGCGAATGCCCGGAAGAGGGAGATTGGGCTGGAGACTTAGGCCAGGGAGGAGGCCGAGTCTCAGGGGAGGGATAGGCGGCCGGTACAGTCTCAGCCGGCAGCCAAGCGGGCTAAGCCCACCGATTCGAGATCTGGAGGCAAGAAGGTGCGCACCTGTGGGAAGTGCGGCAAGGGACATGATGGAGTCTGTCGGTCGGATGCTTGCTACAAATGTGGCAAGGAGGGGCATATAGCCAAAGACTGCCCCAAGGGATTTATGGTTTGCTTGCATTGCAACCAGATGGGCCATCGGAAGGCTGAGTGCCCGTAGCTGTTACAGGGATCTGCCCCTGCTACTGCACGAGCTATTGAGGGTCGGCCAGTGAAGGCCGAAGCACCGAAGGCACGAGGGAGAGCCTTCCAGTTGATAGCGGAGGAGGTCCGCGCAGCGCCCGGCATCGTGGCTGGTTTGTATTCTTTCATTTATTTATGCTGAGTTGAGATATTGTGCTTATTTTATAATATGTGTAGGTACTTTTCTTGTGAATTTTGTGCCTTCTTTGGTGTTATTTGACTCGGGTGCGAGTCGATCATTTGTGTCGTTAGCGTTTAGTCAGCACATCAGTATTCGACGATAGGCGTTGAGTCGACCTCTACGAGTTTCCATAGCCGAAGAGCGAGCAGTGTATGCTACTGATGTGATTCGAGGATGTATACTTAAGATCTTCGGCGTTGAGTTTCCGATAAATCTGGTCCTGATTGCGATGGGGGACGTTTGCGTTATAGTGGGCATGGATTGGTTGAGCCGATTTGGGGCGGTTATAGACTGCGAGCGGCAGATAGTGACGATACGAGACCATAGTGGGGGAGTGTTGACAGTATATGGCGAGGGTACCCGATGTGGGTCAACATTTTGTTCAACTGCTAGAGTGAGACAGAGTTTGCAGCAGGGCTGCAGCGGGTTTGTAGCTTATGTGATGGATACACGAGTGGTCGCGGAGAGGCCGAGTTTGATTGATGATTTTTCGATAGTGCATGAGTTCCCGGATGTTTTTCCTGAGGAGTTGTCGGGTGTGCCTCCCGAGAGGCAGGTGGAGTTCCGCATCGATTTGGTTCCGGGGGCAGCGCCTTATCGCCATGCACCACCAGAGATGCAGGAGTTATCCTCGCGGCTTCAAGAGCTGCTTGGAAAGGGGTTTATTAGACCGAGTATCTCGTCGTGGGGAGTGCCAATCCTTTTTGTCAAGAAAAAAGATGGTTCACACTGGATGTGCATTGGTTACTGGGAGTTGAACAAGTTGACGGTCAAGAACCGTTATCCATTACCGAAGATCGATGATCTGTTCGATTAGTTGTAGGGAGCGTCTTGGTTCTCCAAGATAGATTTAAGGTTTGGATATCATTAGATGAGAGTGTGGGATGTAGATATCCAGAAGATAGCATCCAGGACTCGTTATGGGCATTACGAGTTCGTGCTGATGCCTTTTGGGCTCACCAATGCACCGACAGCGTTCATGGATCTCATGAACTTGGTGTGCAAGCCGATGTTGGATCGGTCGGTGACCGTGTTCATCGACGATATTCTGGTATATTCGAGGTCTAGAGAGTAGCAGGAGTAGCATCTGAGAGAGATTCTCGGAGTATTGAGGTCAGAGAGGATTTTCGCAAAATTCTCCAAGTGTGATTTCTGGTTATGAGAGGTCCAGTTCTTGGGGCATCTCGTTAACCAGAACGGGATATTGGTCGATCCGGCCAAGATTGAGGTGGTTATGAGATGGGAGGTGCCGAAATCCCCCACCGAGATCAGGAGTTTTCTAGGATTGGCCGGCTACTATAGGAGATTTATCAGGGATTTCTCCAAGATTGCCATTCCTCTCACCAGTTTGACCCGGAAGGGCGTGACTTTTAGTTGGGGTCCAGAGCAGCAGGCCTCATTCGAGATGCTTCGTCAGAGATTATGCGAAGCCCCGGTATTAGCCCTCCTGGAAGGGATGGAGGATTTTGTGGTATATTGTGACGCATCGACATCAGGGTTGGGGGCGGTGCTTATGCAGATGGGGCATGTGATAGCGTATGCATCGAGGCAGTTGAAGCCTCACGAGGTGAGATATCCCACCCACGATTTGTAGTTGGGAGCCACGGTGTTCGCTCTCATGATATGGCGTCATTATTTGTATGGGGTTCGGTGTATCATATACACAGACCACAAGAGTTTGAAGTACTTGATGGATCAACCCAATCTGAATATGCACCAGAGAATATGGTTGGATGTGGTAAAGGATCATGACTGTGAGATTCTGTACCCCCCGGGCAAGGCTAGCCTTGTAGCCGATGCCCTGAGTCGTAGGGCGGAGAGTGCCCAATACGAGATATTTGTATGAGGATGACGGTGATGACTCCGGTGTTGGATACCATTAGAGAGGCCTAGGCAGAGGCCGTGAGATCAGAGAACCGCAAGAGAGAGAGAGGGTGATTGGACAAGTATCGGAGTTTATTACCGATAGCCAAGGGCTTATGACCTTTCAAGGTTGGATTTAGGTGTCGTTTGCAGGCGAGGCACGTACCACCTTGATGGAGGAGGTGCATAGATCGAGGTTCTCGATCCACCCCGGGGCCACTAAGATGTATTTGGACTTGAGGAGAGACTATTGGTGGCCCTGTATGAAGAGGGATGTTGCATGGTTTGTAAAGAGGTGCTTGACATGTCGCAGGGTTAAGGCCAAGCACCAGCGTTCGCATGGCAAGTTGCAACCACTTGAGGTTCCCCAGTGGAAATGGGAACAAGTTTCTATGGATTTCATCACCAAATTGCCGAGGACTGCGAGGGGTTTTGACGTAATTTGGGTGATCGTTGACCAGCTGACGAAGAGCTCTCACTTCCTTGCTATCAGTGAGAGCTCTTCCGCAAAAAGGCTGGCAGAGATGTATGTGAGAGAGGTGGTATCGTGACATGGTGTACCGATCTTGATTGTGTCAAATCGAGATGTACATTTCACGTCTAGTTTCTGGTAGAAGTTCCATGAGGAGTTGGATACAAGATTGCATTTCAGTACCATATACCACCCACAGACAGACGGACAGAGTGAGCGGATGATTCAGACGCTCGAGGACATGCTCCGAGCATGTGTGCTGGACTTCGGAGGAAGTTGGGACACATACCTTCCATTGGCGGAGTTTTCTTATAACAACAACCACCATTCGAGCATTGGTATGCCCCCCTTCGAGTTGTTGTATGGGAGGAGGTGTCAGACTCCCATCTGCTGGGGAGAGGTAGGGCAACGAGTGATGGGTAGCACTGAGATAGTGCTTCAGACGACTGAGAAGATTCAGCAGGTCAGGCAGAGATTGCTAACAGCAAAGATTCGCCAGAAGAGTTATGCAGATAGGCGACTGATGTGTGTGAAACAAACTAGTTTTAATCCTCCTAACTTAGACACAAAATAAACACACGAAAGACAGTGTACCTATCAATTAGTAATATAGTTCAAGCAAGTAGGGTATCGAACACAGGGAACAGTAAACAATTAAATTAAATGCTAATATTATCTAAATAAAACAAGTAATAGAAAATGAGTTTTCTCTAGTTTTGCAAGACTAGAAACTTAAACAATTAACTAAAATTTAAACTAAGAAACTAAGAACTAGATAAAAAACGATTCAACTAAATTCAATAACGAAGGGAACTTCTGTTTAGTTCAACTCAATTGATCCTATGGTTGATATTATGGTAATAGTGCAATGGATTGACTCTTTTATTGGCTACCGATTCAAGTGATTAGATTCACGTTCGCTGCACTAATCCTTAGAGAACAAACTAACTCAAACAGTGGCCAGTTGTCTAATTTAATTCAATTCACTAGGTTATTTATTCGGGTTAATTTAGAATTGTAATGGTTAACTAATTTGGTCCTTTAGTTAACCTCTTGTTGATGGTCATCACTCAAGCTCACACATGAATTTACCTATTTTTCTTATTAATTCTAGTTTCATGTTCATTAATCCTAGACATATGATAAAGTGGTCACATAAACATATGAGGTTAACAACTAAGAGATGCTCATGCAGCTCAATTATCTTCCTATTAACAGAAAAATAGTTATCATTCACACATAAGGTTCTTTAACAAGCTAGAATCAACAAAATCACCAATATTAAATTAATCCTACCATAAATTAAACCATAATCACAAAATCATCAATCCTAAACAAAAGTTATGAGTTTTTAGCTCATATCTACAACAAATAACAAACTAAAAACATAATCTAATGATTAAAACATGGTTTATGCAAAAGATTAAGATAAAATTAGTGTGTTATTGCCTTTGATCTTATTCCAAATTGATATCTAAGTTGAAATGTCGAAAATCACAGCTTCTAAGAACCCTTCTGGCCTCCAAAAATCGTCCTAAACTTCCCCCATTCGTTAGGGTTCGAATGAGAAGCGTTTCTATATATATATATTCTGAAAACAGGGGCTACTCGGCGAGTCTAGTGACCTACTCGCCGAGTTCATCACTTAAAATCCCGTGTACGGCAAGGCAAAGTCAAGAATACTACTAGAAAAACAGCCTTTTACAACTCTCATTGCGCGTCGTAAAAGGCTCAGACGACGCGCAAATGCGCGTCAAGGAAGACCCTGTCATAAATAAAGACGACGCGCATTTACGACGCTCATTTACGACGCGCATTTACGACACGCGTTTACGACACGCAATGCGTATCAAGGAAGGCCCTGTCATAAAGGAAGACGATACGCATTCACGTGTCGTAACCTTACGACGCGCGTGTTAATGACACGCAATGCGTATCAAGAAAACCCCTGTCAAGAAAGGCCATGTCATAAATGAAGATGACACACATTTTTGCGTATCATAATTTTTAATGTTTAAAAAAAATATATTATTTATAGATTTACTAATTTTCAAATTAAATAATACATTAAAAATCTCATAATACAAAATAAAATACCATAAATAACAAAGATAATTCATTTCACTAATATGTCAAATACAAATAATTATTCCAATAGTGAGTAAATGTTATAAAAAAAATGAACTCATTTATATACAATTGCATTATCTAGCTTACTATGTGCCAACAACTCTCTGTGTGTTTACTTTTGCTTGAGTCTCGTTTCCCCAAAAGCTTCTAAATCACAAACCTTTTTAAACATACTAGAGACAGGATCCAATCCATGGGGTATTTTTGGAAAATAGTCTGAACATTCTTGACAAATCATCAACCTGCAAGTGAAGGGTAGAAAGGGAAGAAACAAATGTTCACAACCAGTAAGAAATCTAAACACTAGAAGTTTCACAGTAATTGTGTGACAACCCGAAATTTCCATTTGTACGAACATTATCTATTCAATAGAAGCTAGTCCAGTTTCAGTGATTTTCGTACTTTTCCGAACTAGTTTGTGTACATTAGGGTTTACACTTTAGGAGATATCAGGAGAGTGGATGCTCCGGGATTTGTGAAATTTGGACATTTCAAGTTTCATAATGTTACAGTCCTATTTCCAGAATAAAAATATTTTCTGTCAAAATATTTCAGGACTATAAATAGTTTTCTAAATTAAATTAATTCATTATTCACAATTCCAACTAGAGAAAAGCCATTTTCTCTCTGACGGATCTTCGGGTTTTTATCCCAGATTGTGAGTAACTCTTTCTAGTAGTGTTAGAATACATATTAGATGCTTATAACAGGATTTAGATGGCTAAATCATTAGATCTAGGAGTTTACTCCCCAAGGTGTTCTTGGGCGGTAAACTCCCGAAACAAAGCCAAAACTGACATTGGTGCTAGGATAAGGCCTTAGAACATTAGGTATACATGTTGGGGACATGAAAACACACACAAATCCACCCAAGATTGGGAGTTTACGGCCCAGAACTCTCTTAGGCCGTAAACTCCATTTCCTAGCCCTAAATGGTGATTTGAGGACTTAAGGACTTTAAGGCTTGCATCTAGGTTATTTCCCAAGTAGCTTAAGGTCTTAAACACATCAAATGACACAAATGAAAGTGAGTTTATGGCCCAGAACTCTCCTAGGCCGTAAACTCCATGTAAATGGACACAAAGGGTGTTTTCATGACACCTAAGGCCCTAGACCTTTACAAGAAATTGTACCCACTAAATGGAAGGACCAAACCACACCAAAATCACTTAACCAAGTGAGTTTACGGCCAATACATGGTTCTTGGGCCGTAAACTCCTATAAAGGGCACTAAGGTGTGCCTAATGCCTTCATATACTAGGAATAAGAGTCTAGAACACATCCCACAAGTTCATGAGGCTTGAAAGCAACAAAGGAAGCACCCCAAGGGAGTTTACGTCCGTAAACTCCAAAGGGAAATGGCCTTGAGGCCGTAAACTCCTATTGGAGTACTTCTAGACCTTAAACCCTTCCAAGGACATAGCCACTAAGTTAGAATAATTCTAGAAAGCAATCGGGACTTCAAAACACACCAAACACACATGTTTGGGAGTTTACAGCCGTAAACTCAAGAGTTTACAACCGTAAACTCCATGTGTGATGATTTTGTTGGAATAGTGTCTAAGGCTGCAACTATATTAGGCAAGTATTTGACTCGGTTGTGCATAGTCCTTTTGGGTTGCCTTCACCATAGCAACTTGATAGGATGATTTATTACGAGAGAGTAAATATTATTAATATATTATGAGAATAATATAATGAATAATATATTTGTTATTTGATTAATATAAGTCATAGAATTAATTAGAATTAATTTGGTGACTTAAAGAGATTAATTAAATAAAGGGGTATAAACTGTCAATTGTTTGATAGTTAAGCTTTAGACTGTAAATCCTTATGGATATGCTAGGGACGGATTCTAGAAGCTAGGATAGCTTCAAAATTGTCCAAGGCTTATCTATGGAAAGGATTTGGATAGCCTTAAGAGAAGATTATCCAATTAGGGTTTAGGTTATAACCCTTAAGGAGTCTACAAGTATAAATAGACCCCATGGCATAAGGAAATCGACACCTCTCCTAAAGCAAGAGAACCCTGGCCGATTTCCTCCCCTCTCCTCTCTCCTAAATCATCTTCCTTGCTATTGGTGTTTGTAAGCCATTAGAGGAGTGACATTTATGACTCTAGAAGCTCCAATACCTCAAGATCAATAAGGAACTCAAAGGTATGATTCTAGATCTGTTTCAATGTTGTTATTTAACCTAATTAGTCATTATAAGTCTTGGATTCAAAGCATGTTTATTAGAAAGCCTAGATCCAAGCATTAGGGTTTTGCATGCGCACATAGGAAAGTTCTTATGGCTAAAACCCATCTAGTGGTATCGGAACCTAGCTTGGTTTTCTTTAAATTGTTGCTTGATTAACTAAAACAAACCTGCAAAATTCGATTTTTAGGTTTCTGAGTCATGGACTCGGCGAGTAGGCCTGACTCAGCGAGTCCCCTTGTGCACTCGGCGAGTCCAGGCGTCAGGAATGGCCAGATTCGGGATTTTTTCATAATTATCTTATGGAAACTTACCTTAATCATAATAGATCAATCTAAATCCGATTTTTTGATATATATGACTATTATCTTGATCTAGTTAAAGGTATTTATCAACTAATAAAATATTTAATTTCCTTATATGATAATTAATTAATTATTTTAATTATTTTGGTAATTATCTTTCAAAGAAATCTTGAATAAAATCAAATATAGATAATTAGGATATTAATTGTTAATTGGAATTATTTGTTATTTGATCCTCCATGTTTTAAATGTTTAAAACTTACCCACAAGTTTTGAAATTCATATTTGTGATTAAAAGTTTTAATTTAGACAACTTAAATTTCAAACCCTAGATTTTAAAAGTTTTAAAATATAGCCCTATACTAATATGATATTACTAGAATAATATATATATATATATATATATATATATATATATATATATATATATATATATATATATATAACTAAATGCTAGTCTTACCGTTAGTAGGCCTCATTCACGAAGCCGATCTATAAGGTGGGTATAAGGTTGCGGCCTATAAAATGGCGCTTAATGGGTGTACACTCACACCCACCGCTTGCTTGATTGGTGGAGGGTCGTTAGCCGAACGGGTAGGATAGGGCAACCTCATCCTCTCATTAAAAGTATAATAAGAAATATAAAGTAACTACACATATTTTAAAAATTTCCCAATCTTAGTTACTTTAGGAAAAGTGAATTGATGCAATCCCATGAAATTACACCTTGCACCTTGCTAAGAAGTTAGTGGAGCGTGTGTGGTTTACCGGCACACTAATTGGTTCTAAGCGAAGGTGGCAAAGGGTGATTCATTGTTTATCATAGTTTGATGGAGCGTGTGTGGTTTACCTGCACATCGAATAGGTGATCGTTACAATGAAGGCACCATGTGAATTTGCATGGTCATTCACACCCGCTTTGTGATCCTCGGTATCCCAGTCACAAACAAGAGGGGCATATCGAGATTTAAACATGCCATTGAATAGTTTCAATGAATCTCATCCGAACCTAGGAATTCTCAAAAACACTTAGGACTAATAGTTTAAGTTTTGTGATGGAGAATTAGTGAATTGTCATTCACTTAACTTCAATTTATTTGCATGTTAGATTACGGCATCCCTTTTCTAGTATGTAAATGTTATTGTTGGATCCTAGCCCTAAACTCAAGTAGGGTCCTTTGGAAACCCTAAACTCAAGTACCCTATCCCACAATAGCTTAGATGAAGTCCTTACGGCTTAAAACACTTATATAAAGTGTTATCTATGTCTAGGGTGTCTTAAACTTTATCAATTAGTCTTTTGAGTCTAATTGAGTGCATATATGTGTGATTATATGTTCATTAGGATCGTAGTGTGTGCACAAGTCCTTGCTTGACACCTAGCAATCCGATACCGTCCAATTCATCCCAATCACCAACTACAGGTGAGTTCATACCCCTAATCAATGTTTTAAATGATTTTAAATGCTTTAATGGGGGGGGGGGGGGATACAAGTAGAAACAAACATGTTATTAAATCATTGATATGTATTTTATAACTGTGTTTGTCATTTAACAGATTTCACATGCTACAAAATGTGATGCATGAAATGGTATTACATCCTAAAAGCACATTGTTACCAAATGTTTTACTTTTGAAATGTTATAGTTTGCATCTTTCAATTAGTTTCTCACACCCTTGAGTAGTAAGAGTGTGTAAACTTACGGGGTCAACTAGTTATATTACAATAGATTATCATAGGGATAATGGGAAGATATCAAACATTACTTCTATTACAAGGAGTCACACAAGAGTCAGTTCATTCATGAGTCTTTATTAGTACATTACCTGATACATGAGTACCTTTACATATGCTTACATGATACATGAACATGCTTACATGAACACATTACATGAATACTTTTACGTAGATACATCGACCTGTGTATACTTACATGAATATCTGAACTTCGGTTCGTTAGGATGAATTATTAGTACCTTCAGTAAATCGTCCTGCCATCCCAGTTCAACGGGAGTCGGTTACGGGACTAACCATTCCTGGAACCTATTGTTCGCTACAGAGGTTAATTGGACAATCTTCGGATGTTCATTAGGTTATCTATTTCGCTTATAGCAAGGTAGAGTCGGTTACGGGAATAACCATTCCTGGAACCTATTGTTCGCCACAGAGGTTAATTGAACAATCTTCGAATGTTCATTAGGTCATTTACTTCGACTACATCGATGTAAAGTCAGTTACGGGACTAACCATTCCTGGAATCTACTGTTCACCACAGAGGTTAAATTGAACAATCTTCGGATGTTCATTAGCTTATATCTTTCGCGTCAGCAACATAGTGTTACCCCCGCGTAACCCAAGAGTAATACTTTCATGGGTATATTTTCCTATTTACTTTATTTGGTGATACATTCACATAAACGATGAGTTAGACTAAGCACTCTTAGTACTAGTCATTACACAGGGAAAACTATCATTTTACAAATAGAACATTCGGGTCTTGGTAGAAGACTACATTTCATACTTATAGAAAATAAGGGTTTTTCTAGGGATTTCATACTTACCTCAACATTTTCATCTAAAGGTTTACATGGCTTTCAAAACAGATTTTCACAAACAAGGCAATAACACTTATATACTTATGAATTCACCAGCTTTAAAGCTGATACTCACTTTCAAAATAACTTGTATTCTCAGGTCACCAGTAGACATGTACGGAGGTCAGGTTTTGAGAAGACGGAGCAGACAAGTTTTGTTCTTTTATTTTAATTGTATATTTTTGGTGTCGTACTACACTGAAAGAACACACATGTATTAAAACTTTACTTATAATGCAATGGATGATGTTGTTGCTTGTTTATTATATTACACTTTTGTGATACTGTACATGACGTCCTCCACCCCTGAACGTTTCTGTCGTTCGTGGTTTTGGGGTGTGACAGATTGGTATCAGAGCATTGTTTATAGTGAATATAGTATATCAACCCATAAAAGATATACTAACTATAAATAGATGGGATTAAAACACTCTGTCTAAGAGTTATACTTTTAAATAATAAAATATTTAACAAAGTATACGTTCCTGCATTCATACTAAAATCAGTGTCACAACGACAAGAACAAAAGTATTACGATTGTTGAATATCACAAGTAAGCATGGGGATATATAGTCAGTCTTGGGAATGGCATAGCCTGATCAACTATGCTGGTCCGAGGAGTGATTAGAATATGCCCAAGAATGGTTGTGACATGGTAACAAGTCAAAAAACTTACCAACACAACCATAAAGAAATACCATATGGGTATTTGGTCTTACTATAATTATCTTAGTTAGTTCGTCTATTTTAGCTATTTCTTATATCCCTTTTCTCGCGTAGATTAAAATGGCTGGATTTCACCATGGCGATCCGTACTTCCCGAACCAAGGCAATGCTGGTTGGCTAGAGGCAGAGCCAGAAGATGATCACCCAATCCCCTTGGATGATCACCATGCTGAGGGCTTCTCCGATAGTTCTGACTCGGAGCCAGAAGTCAACAACCTACCCCCAGCTTCTCAAAACCCAAACCTGAACCCTCGCCCTATGTTTCAAGGACCCACACCCTTGTGGGCCATTAACCTGACTGAATGGAGTCAGGAACAAGGTCAGCACATTCCCTACAATGGCGACCAAAGTTTCTACAACCTCACTAAAGGAGGTTCTGCTGACAGAGTCCTACCAATCATGGTGCATAGGATTTCTCGGAACACGATAATGGCTCAGGCGACTATCAATCAAGTCTTGGAAGTTGACGCCAACTCTGGTGTTAACACTGTCCACATTCGCCAACTAGAGTCTGCTCATGAAAGGACTCTGGTCCGTAATGCAAATATGCAAAGGGAACTTGTTGAAACCCGAGCTGAAGTTAGAGAACTTCGAGCTCAACAAGCAAGGTCGGACAGGCGTATAAGGGACATCGAACGCCTACTGTCGGGATCGAGGACTCATGCTAGTAGTTCTCGTCGCCGATAGAATATCGTCATCTCATCTTTTGGATATAACCTAGTTTATGTAAAACTTTGGTCTAATTTCCTGTCTATATAAATCTTAGACATGTTAGGTCTTTATCTAATCTTAATTCTGTCAAAATTTTCCATCTTGGTTGATGTAAGGCCTACTTCTAGGCCATTTTTCCCGAACTTGTTACATCTGTAATTCCAATATTATTGACAGATATCTAATTTTATGGAAATTATTATCCAAATGCTATTCTTTCTGTTGTTGGACTATGGAGATTTAGTCCATGAGACACATTCATTTATCATTTATTCTTATCTATGTCGTCATCTTTTAAACGTATAGTTAAAGATGCCGCCACGCAGGAATCCAAGGAGGAACCCAAACAACGAAGCACCAATACCACCACCTCCACCACCACCTATACCTCTTCAAACACCAAATCCTTTTGATGCCACTATGTTCCAGGCAGCTTTCACAGCAGCAGTTGCAGCTGCTGTGTCAGCAATCAACGCTCCTGCCCCTAGTGGATCAGGAACTGGTGCACCACCCTCGAACCACGGCGAAAGCCATGGACACCCTCGGGAATGCACCTACAAGGATTTTACTAACGCCAAACCCCACAGCTTCAATGGAACTGGGGGTGTTATGGTGTTGAGATGTGACATCCCCAAAATCTCAGCCAGAAAAGACCGATTTTCATTTATGCTTTTAAATATTTTCAGAGTAAATCCTTTTGATTTGAAAGAGTTGCGGAATTTGTTCCCAAAACAAAACATGATAAAATAATATTTATCAAAGCATTTCATCAAGAGATGCATTTCATTATATAATCAAAACTCGGGATGTCATGTTCCGATACAGACCATAAAGCATAAACGATAAACATTACAAGTCATTCAACAAATATATACATATACAGACTTGTAAACAAAACAACAAGATGATCCATCCATCTTACGCCCTTGTGCCACTTCCTGTAATACAAATAAAACTGAGTGGGTCAGGCTTGGGAGCCTGGTGAGCATATAGGGTTTTCAACCCACAATAAATAAGTTATATTTAATTTCACCAACCAATCACTATCCCGATTACCCATTCCCGTTATCCTCACTTTACGTCCCTAAAACAACTATCTCAAGGGACCTAATCTAGGATTTTCATCGGGACGGACATCACTGCGAAGGGGTTTCCTCAACAATAGATATCCTAAAGGCAACCATGAGGGGGATAGAGTACACCGGTGAACACATCGTTCACAACACCTACAGGTTATGAACCTGCTAGCGTTCCACTGGACTGTCTAGAAAGAGTCCGTGGTCGTTATCCATACTCCGCTGAATAACTAGATCAACAACAACAACAACATCGAGGCCTCTCATCTGTTTATTACACACCAACTATCTACCCATGTTCTACCCAACATATTAGTAGATAAAATATATATTTTCATACGTAGTTTAAAGAAAACCTGTATAGCATGCTTTAATCAACACATATATCGCATAACAGATGAGGCACACACACACATAACACATATCTCATAACGAAATAAGCAGATCTATAAGATAGAAGAGAGTGAATACTCATTCACACATAACACAACCAAATATATACACATAGCACATATTTTTATATAAAATACTTCGTATTATTGTATTAGAAGAAATAACTACACACTCACTTGATCAGAAGACGATCCGACAGCACTACGGCTTATAGAAGTAGTAATCCACAGCAGATCTGGAAGATCTCCTCGAAAATCGAACTTCTCGCGGGCAGAGCTTCGACTCGGGAACCGCGCTTCTCGGGATCTTCGGGATCTCGGGACTTGCCTCGGGGCTAGAGTATGATACCGGGACTTCGGGGTAGCTTCGGGGGTAAAAATGCAGAGCTTCGACACGAAAATGAGAGGGAATTGGCAAAAATACCCGGAACCCTCGCATCCTATTTATAGGAGGCTGGAGCCTCGGAGTACGCGGGGCGTACTGCGTTACGCGGGGCGTACTGCCCAAAACGTCATTGCTTACGTATCCGAAGTGCTCGAGTGCGAGTGTCGACATCCCTCGGAGTACGCTGGGCGTACTCGAGTACGCGGGGCGTACCTCGGATCAGATCGGTGACTCCTTCGGATAATGCTTCCGAATTTCCAATTAAATTTAAATACAAAATATTAAATAAACTTCGGAAATTCATATCTTCTTCATACGAACTCCGTTTTCGACGTTCTTTATATCCACGCGAAGGTGAGACTACGCTCTACAACTTTCGTTTAGACTCTGTCGGCTAATTTTGACTTTATTTTTTATTACTTATTTTTAATAGGCCGCGACAGAAACTTTCGTTATAAATTCATAACTTCTTCGTTTGACGTCCGTTCTCGCCTAACTTTTTATCGCTTTGATACCAACAATGAGATCTTTGATTCTCATTTAGATTGCTTCGGCTAAAAACCGCTCGATCTCAAATCGAGTATTTCGGGCTGCACACCGCTAAGCCGGAACTTCGATAAATCATAACTTCCTCATACGAAGTCAGATTTGGGCGTTATATATATATTCGGAAACCTCGTTTCGACTACTACAACATTAACCAAAGATATTAAGTTTATTTTACACTTAAATTTTGACGCTTATTTTTATTCTTAATTAATCAGACCACATAATTAAGCAATTAAGCACAAAACACATAATACTCAAATAATACATTCTTATTATTTCAAAACGAGTTACAAAGGTTAACCTAGACTATTATATTGCTAAATATGGCAAGCCCGGAAACACAGGCGTTACATGAGACAATGGATTGAAAAGATGGAATCCGTCTTTGAAATCTGTGCTTGCCAGGAGGGCAGCAAGGTCAAGTTCGCAGCTTGTACCTTCTCTGACCGAGCACTAACATGGTGGAACAGCCATGTTAACTATCTAACTCTGGTGGTGGCGTATTCCATCGGCTGGGAAAAGTTGAAAGAAATGCTGATGAAGGAATACTGTCCTCGAGGCGAAATACAAAAGCTCGAGCAAGAATTCTGGGGTCTACAAATGGTTGGATCCGACATCACTACCTACACAAATAGGTTTTGTGATTTGGCAAACTTATGCCCCGACATGGTTGCTCTCCAGAGCAAAAAGATCGAGAGGTAAATCTGGGGACTGTCGCCCCAGATCCAGTCAAGTGTGATCGCTTCCAGGCCTATTACTTTTGATAGTGCCAAGGAACTGGCACAATCTCTTATCGATCACCGGAAACCCCAGAACATAACGACCCTTACCCCTGTACCACAAAAGTCCAACCCCGACTACCACAAGAAGGGGTGGAATAAAAGAAAAAGAGGGGCTCCGCAAGGATCCTCCAATAAGCAACAACTTGTGGCGATCAATGCTGCCACAGTGACTCCTGTAGTCCCTGCGAACCCCTTACCAGCAAAAACTTATGCTGGAACCCTTCCAAAGTGCACCAAGTGCAATTACCACCACCAGGGACCTTGTAAGGAGATGCAGTGCTCTAACTGCAATAGGAAGGGGCATACAGTACGTGTCTACAGGACACCAACAACTCAAGCCGCCCAGGCCCCTAATGCAGGTATGGGCCAGGCTTGCTACGGTTGTGGTGAAGTGGGCCACTACAAGAAGAACTGCCCTAAAGCAGGAAGGGCTGGAGGAGTGGGAAGAGTTATGGCCCTAGGCCACGAGGAAGCAGTAGCTGATCCTACGATAGTTACTGGTACGTTCCTCCTCGATAACTCTTATGCTTGCATACTTTTCGATAGTGGAGCCGAGAAAAGTTTTGTAAGTCACAAATTTGCACACCTGCTTAAACAAAAACCATGTGCATTAGATAGTTCATTCACAGTAGAAATGGCTAACGGGAAAACAGAGAGTACAAACTGCATATACGTAGGTTGCACCTTAACTTTAGATAGCCATACTTTCAAGATAGATCTCATGCCAGTTACCATTAAATGTTTCGACATTATCATCGGTATGGATTGGTTGAGTCTTCTGCGTGCCGACATTATGTGCTTCGAAAAAGCAGTTCGTCTTAACCTTCCTAACAACGAAACCCTAATTATCTACGGCGACAAACCTAGTATGAGCCTTCGCATCATTTCGTGCATTCAAGCACATAAGTGCTTGCGGAAGGAGTACCATGCATTTCTCGCACACGTCGTCGATACCAGTCAAGAACTGAAAGACATCCAGAAAATCCCAGAAGTACGCGACTTCCCCGACATATTCCCAGAAGAACTTCCCGGTTTACCACCACAACGCCAAGTCGAGTTCATAATCGACTTAGTTCCAGGGGCTACCCCCGTAGCCAAATCTCCTTATCGTCTGGCACCGGCTGAAATGCAGGAACTTTCTAGTCAACTTAACGAACTTCTCAAGAAGGGATTCATTCGACGAATCTTCTCACCATGGGGAGCACCGGTCTTGTTCGTCAAGAAGAAAGATGGATCGTTTCGCATGTGCATCGACTATAGAGAACTCAACAAACTTACCATTAAAAATCGTTATCCCTTGCCCCGCATTGACGATTTGTTTGATCAACTTCAAGGAGCCAACTACTTCTCGAAGATAGATCTGCGATCCGGATACCACCAACTACGAGTGTTAGAGGAAGATGTTCCCAAGACAGCCTTCCGAACTCGTTATGGGCACTACGAGTTTGTAGTGATGCCATTCGGATTAACTAACGCGCCCGCAGTATTCATGGATCTGATGAATAGGGTGTGTCGTCCTTACTTGGATCAGTTCGTCATCGTCTTCATTGATGACATACTCATCTACTCTCGAAGTAAGGAGGAGCATGGTCAACATCTCCGTAAAATCTTAGAAACATTGCGAACGGAGAAGCTCTACGCAAAGTTCTCGAAGTGCGAATTTTGGATTCGACGAGTCGAATTTTTGGGCCATGTGGTTAGCGAAGAAGGTATACACGTGGACCCTTCCAAAATTAAGGCCATCGAGAACTGGTCAGCACCAAATACACCTATTGAAATTCGTCAATTTCTAGGTCTAGCTGGCTATTATCGCAGGTTCATTCAGAACTTCTCCAGCATAGCGAAACCTCTTACAACCCTGACCCAGAAAGGCGTGACCTTTGACTGGGCAGAGAAACAGGAAAGAGCGTTCCAAACGCTCAAACGAGCCTTGTGCACCGCCCCAATACTATCCCTCCCCAAAGGGATAGAAGACTTCATTGTCTATTGCGATGCATCCAATCAAGGACTCGGATGTGTTCTGATGCAGCGAGGTAAAGTCATCGCCTATGCCTCGAGACAACTGAAGACACATGAGGTTAACTACACAACCCACGATCTTGAACTAGGAGCAGTTGTGTTTGCTCTGAAGATCTGGTGACATTACCTATACGGTACCAAAAGCATGATCTTTACAGACCATAAGAGTCTGCAACACATTTTCGACTAGAAAGAGCTCAACATGAGACAACGACGGTGGGTCGAGCTACTTAGTGATTACGAATGCGAAATTCGTTATCATCCGGGTAAAGCCAATGTAGTAGCCGACGCCCTAAGTCGGAAAGAATATACTGGTCGTAGAGTCAAATCTTTGACTCTAACTGTCCATTCACACTTGTCCACACAAATAAAGGAGGCTCAGCTCGACGCTTTGAAACCTGAAAACGTGGCGGGTGAATCCCTTAGAGGGATGGATAAGAACTTGGAAGTAAAGGGTGGCGGAGCCTTATACCTCATGGATCGGATCTGGACACTGAAACACGGTGGCTTCAGAGACTTGGTCATGACCGAAGCTCACAACACTCGTTATTCCGTCTACCCGGGTTCAGATAAGATGTATCTGGATCTTAAAAAGTTATACTGGTGGCCTAACATGAAAGCAGATATTGCTACCTTCATGAGTAAATGCCTTACTTGCACAAAGGTCAAGGTCGAATACCAGAAACCCTCCGGTCTTCTACAACAACTGGAGATACCGGAATAGAAGTGGGAGCATATCACTATGGACTTCATAACCAAGTTGCCCAAGACGACGGGTGGACTTGATTCCATATGGGTCATCGTCGATAGACTCACTAAGTCTGCACACTTCCTACCGATCAAGGAAACAGACAAGATGGAGAAACTTACCAGAACTTACATTAGGGAGATTGTAAGACCGCACGGTGTTCCTTTATCTATCATCTCAGACCGAGATAGTAGATTCACTTCGAGGTTCTGGCAGTCATTACAAAGTTCCCTAGGAACTAGGCTGGACATGAGTACAGCCTACCATCCACAGACCGACGGGCAAAGTGAGAGAACTATCCAAACCCTAGAAGATATGTTGCGTGCCTGTGTGATTGACTTTGGAAAAGCTTGGGATACTCATTTACCCCTTGTCGATTTCTCCTACAACAACAGTTATCACACGAGCATAAAGGCAGCTCCATTCGAGGCCCTCTATGGCCGAAAGTGCAGATCCCCTCTGTGCTGGGCTGAAGTGGGTGATACCCAGTTAGCTAAGGGACGAGTTCCCGAAAGCACTCTCACGGGTCCGGAAATCATTCGGGAAACGACAGAGAAGATCGTTCAAATTCGTGAACGATTAAAAGCCTCTAGAGACCGACAGAAAAGCTACGCCGACAAGCGTAGGAAACCATTGGAGTTCCAGGTGGGCGACCGAGTCCTACTGAAAGTCTCACCCTGGAAGGGCTTGATACGCTTTGGAAAGCGTGGGAAGCTCAATCCAAGATACATAGGGCCTTTCGAGATTCTCGTAAGAATCGGCCCTGTGGCTTACAAGCTCAATCTACCGAAAGAACTCAGTAACGTACATCCTACCTTCCACGTGTCAAACTTGAAAAAGTGCCTATCTGACGAGACTCTTGTCATTCCACTCGACGAGATCGATATCAACGAGAGCCTCAACTTCGTGGAGGAACCAGTAGAGATCATGGACCGAGAGGTCAATCAAACAAAGCAGAGCCGTATCCCGATAGTGAAGGTGCGCTGGAACGCAAAGTGTGGACCGGAATTCACTTGGGAACGTGAGGATCAGATGAAACTGAAATACCCTCACCTTTTTGCTTAGTATTTGTAATTTCTTATTTGCTTACATTCTAATTTCGGGACGAAATTCCTTCTAACGGGGGGATGATGTGACAACCCGAAATTTCCATTTGTACGAACATTATCTATTCAATAGAAGCTAGTCCAGTTTCAGTGATTTTCGTACTTTTCCGAACTAGTTTGTGTACATTAGGGTTTACACTTTAGGAGATATCAGGAGAGTGGATGCTCCGGGATTTGTGAAATTTGGACATTTCAAGTTTCATAATGTTACAGTCCTATTTACAGAATAAAAATATTTTCTGTCAAAATATTTCAGGACTATAAATAGTTTTCTGAATTAAATTAATTCATTATTCACAATTCCAACTAGAGAAAAACCATTTTCTCTCTGACGGATCTTCGGGTTTTTATCCCAGATTGTGAGTAACTCTTTCTAGTAGTGTTAGAATACATATTAGATGCTTATAACAGGATTTAGATGGCTAAATCATTAGATCTAGGAGTTTACTCCCCAAGGTGTTCTTGGGCGGTAAACTCCCGAAACAAAGCCAAAACTAACATTGGTGCTAGGATAAGGCCTTAGAACATTAGGTATACATGTTGGGGACATGAAAACACACACAAATCCACCCAAGATTGGGAGTTTACGGCCCAGAACTCTCTTAGGCCGTAAACTCCATTTCCTAGCCCTAAATGGTGATTTGAGGACTTAAGGACTTTAAGGCTTGCATCTAGGTTATTTCCCAAGTAGCTTAAGGTCTTAAACACATCAAATGACACAAATGAAAGTGAGTTTATGGCCCATAACTCTCCTAGGCCGTAAACTCCATGTAAATGGACACAAAGGGTGTTTTCATGACACCTAAGGCCCTAGACCTTTACAAGAAATTGTACCCACTAAATGGAAGGACCAAACCACACCAAAATCACTTAACCAAGTGAGTTTACGGCCAAGACATGGTTCTTGGGCCGTAAACTCCTATAAAGGGCACTAAGGTGTGCCTAATGCCTTCATATACTAGGAATAAGAGTCTAGAACACATCCCACAAGTTCATGAGGCTTGAAAGCAACAAAGGAAGCACCCCAAGGGAGTTTACGGCCGTAAACTCCAAAGGGAAATGGCATTGAGGCCGTAAACTCCTATTGGAGTACTTCTAGACCTTAAACCCTTCCAAGGACATAGCCACTAAGTTAGAATAATTCTAGAAAGCAATCGGGACTTCAAAACACACCAAACACACATGTTTGGGAGTTTACAGCCGTAAACTCAAGAGTTTACAACCGTAAACTCCATGTGTGATGGTTTTGTTGGAATAGTGTCTAAGGCTGCAACTATATTAGGCAAGTATTTGACCCGGTTGTGTATAGTCCTTTTGGGTTGCCTTCACCATAGCAACTTGATAGGATGATTTATTACGAGAGAGTAAATATTATTAATATATTATGAGAATAATATAATCAATAATATATTTGTTATTTGATTAATATAAGTCATAGAATTAATTAGAATTAATTTGGTGACTTAAAGAGATTAATTAAATAAAGGGGTATAAACTGTCAATTGTTTGATAGTTAAGCTTTAGACTGTAAATCCTTATGGATATGCTAAGGACGGATTCTAGAAGCTAGGATAGCTTCAAAATCATCCAAGGCTTATCTATGGAAAGGATTTGGATAGCCTTAAGAGAAGATTATCCAATTAGGGTTTAGGTTGTAACCCTTAAGGAGTCTACAAGTATAAATAGACCCCATGGCATAAGGAAATCGACACCTCTCCTAAAGCAAGAGAACCCTGGCCGATTTCCTCCCCTCTCCTCTCTCCTAAATCATCTTCCTTGCTATTGGTTTTTGTAACCCATTAGAGGAGTGACATTTGTGACTCTAGAAGCTCCAAGACCTCAAGATCAATAAGGAACTCAAAGGTATGATTCTAGATCTGTTTCAATGTTGTTATTTAACCTAATTAGTCATTAGAAGTCTTGGATTCAAAGCATGTTTATTAGAAAGCCTAGATCCAAGCATTAGGGTTTTGCATGCGCACATAGGAAAGTTCTTATGGCTAAAACCCATCTAGTGGTATCAGAGCCTAGCTTGGTTTTCTTTAAATTGTTGCTTGATTAACTGAAACAAACCTGCAAAATTTGATTTTTAGGTTTCTGAGTCATGGACTCGGTGAGTTCCATGGTGGACTCGGCGAGTAGGCCTGACTCGGCGAGTCCCCTTGTGCACTCGGCGAGTCCAGGCGTCAGGAATGGCCAGATTCGGGATTTTTTCATAATTATCTTATGGAAACTTACCTTAATCATAATAGATCAATCTAAATCCGATTTTTTGATATATATGACTATTATCTTGATCTAGTTAAAGGTATTTATCAACTAATAAAATATTTAATTTCCTTATATGATAATTAATTAATTATTTTAATTATTTTGGTAATTATCTTTCAAAGAAATCTTGAATAAAATCAAATATAGATAATTAGGATATTAATTGTTAATTGGAATTATTTGTTATTTGATCCTCCATGTTTTAAATGTTTAAAACTTACCCACAAGTTTTGAAATTCATATTTGTGATTAAAAGTTTTAATTTAGACAACTTAAATTTCAAACCCTAGATTTTAAAAGTTTTAAAATATAGCCCTATACTAATATGATATTACTAGAATAATATATATATATATATATATATATATATATATATATATATATATATATATATATATATATATATATATAACTAAATGCTAGTCTTACCGTTAGTAGGCCTCATTCACGAAGCCGATCTATAAGGTGGGTATAAGGTTGCGGCCTATAAAATGGCGCTTAATGGGTGTACACTCACACCCACCGCTTGCTTGATTGGTGGAGGGTCGTTAGCCGAACGGGTAGGATAGGGCAACCTCATCCTCTCATTAAAAGTATAATAAGAAATATAAAGTAACTACACATATTTTAAAAATTTCCCAATCTTAGTTACTTTAGGAAAAGTGAATTGATGCAATCCCATGAAATTACACCTTGCACCTTGCTAAGAAGTTAGTGGAGCGTGTGTGGTTTACCGGCACACTAATTGGTTCTAAGCGAAGGTGGCAAAGGGTGATTCATTGTTTATCATAGTTTGATGGAGCGTGTGTGGTTTACCTGCACATCGAATAGGTGATCGTTACAATGAAGGCACCATGTGAATTTGCATGGTCATTCACACCCGCTTTGTGATCCTCGGTATCCCAGTCACAAACAAGAGGGGCATATTGAGATTTAAACATGCCATTGAATAGTTTCAATGAATCTCATCCGAACCTAGGAATTCTCAAAAACACTTAAGACTAATAATTTAAGTTTTGTGATGGAGAATTAGTGAATCGTCATTCACTTACCTTCAATTTATTTGCATGTTAGATTACGGCATCCCTTTTCTAGTATGTAAATGTTATTGTTGGATCCTAGCCCTAATTTTTCTTATTGGGTGATAATTAGGGATTCTTATTCTAATCTATCTTTGTCCTTTCTAATTGTAGATGTCGAACGCAAACAACGCTGCTGCTAGTTCTTTCACGTTGATGAGCCTTTGCCAAAAGGTCACCTTCGATGGAACGAACTTTAGCGAATGGATAAGATACATTCGCACCATTGCTCGCTATGAGGATAAGGAGTATGCCCTCGATGAGAAGCTCGAGAAAATCAACCCCGAAATTGCTACTCCCGCCGAAATTACCGCTTTTGAGACTCATGAGCGAGATGCAACGAAGGTACATTGCATCATGATCGCTACCATGAACTCCGAATTCCAAAAGTCCTACGAGGACATGTACCCTTACGAGATGCACCAAGACTTATTGGAGAGATACCACCAAAACGCAAGACAAGAGCGTTATGAGATTTTCACCACCATGATTTCCGCTAAGATGGGTCATGGAGAATCTCTTTCCGTGCACCTGCAAAAGATGCAAAGGTATGTCGACCGCCTTCACAAGTTAAATGTTGACTTCGGTGAAGAGTTGGCGATCGATATGGTGCTTCACTCTTTGCCTCCGATGTACAACCAATTTAGGATGACCTACCACATGAACAAAGAAGAGGTCACCCTAAGCAAACTCCAAGGTCTCTTGAGGGTCGCTGAGAGCAACTTCAAGGACAAGTCTGTTGCACCTACTCCCAATCCGCCCGCTGCTCCTGTCTTGGCTATTGGTCAAGGAAAGGGAAAGAAGAGGAAAGCTTCATCGAAGAACTATCGCAAGGTGAAAGCCCGAGATGGTGCCTCTTCTAGTGGGACCAAAGTTGATCCCGCTAAGCCGTGCCCTAACCCAAAGGAGGCAGAGTGCCACCACTGCCACAAGATAGGACATTGGAAGAGAAGCTGCCCAGATTACCTGCAAGCAATCAAAGAAGGAAAGATCAATCCATTACACAATCAAATCTAACAATTCTAATCATGCTATTTCTTGGGTTCTTGATACCGGTTGTGGTTATCACATTTGTTCTAATGTGCAGGGACTAAGAAGAAGTAGGGATGTGGAGCAAGGAAGGATCAATCTAATCATGGGGAACAGAAGATCGTCGCCTGTGACCAAGATTGGAGTGTATTCTTTAGTGCTTAGGAATAGTTTGGTTTTAGATTTGAACAATTGTTGCTATTCGCCAGAAATGGCTAGAAACATCATTTCATTTCATGGTTTATATAGACAAGGATTTAGATTTTCTTTTAATAATGAGAATGGTTCTATTTTGGCTTATCTAAATGGTGTATTTTACTTTGAAGCTATACCATGTAATGGAATATATGAAACCGTTATGATTGTTGATAACTTAGGAAATGATGTTTTGAATATTGATTCTTCTAGTATGGATAAAGCATCCTTGTGGCATTGTCGTCTTGGACATGTCAACAAGAAACGCATAGCCCAACTCCAAAAGGATGGAGTGTTGGAGTCATTTGACCTTAGGGAAGATGACACATGCGAGTCTTGGTTGCTTGGAAAGATGACTAAGTCACCCTTCACGAGTACATGTGAAAGGGGCGAGGGTCTATTGGACCTAATACATACCGATGTATGTGGACCGTTTAGATCAACCATGAAGGATGGGAACCGCTTCTATGTGACTTTTACTGATGACTATAGTAGATATGGGTATATCTACTTAATCAAGCAAAAGTCAGAAACCTTTGAAAAGTTCAAAGAGTTCAAGAATGAAGTGGAGAATCAATTGGGTAGGAAAATCAAGATGCTTCGATCCGATCATGGAGGAGAGTACCTAAGTCTTGAATTCCACAATTATCTCAAGGAGTGTGGAATAGTTTCACAATTGACGCCTCCTAGGACACCGCAGTTGAATGGTGTGGCAGAAAGGCGTAATCGAACCTTATTGGATATGGTTCGCTCTATGATGAGCCGTGCTTCACTACCTATCTCTTTTTGGGGGTATGCCTTAGAGACTGCCGCCCATATCCTTAACCGAGTCCCTACTAAAAAGGTTGCCAAAACACCTCACGAGATGTGGACAGGGAAAGCTCCCTCGTTGGCACATATCAAGGTTTGGGGTTGCGAGGCTTTCGTAAGACGAGATACTCATGACAAGCTCGAACCTCGAAGTGAGCAATGTATTTTCATCGGCTACCCGCAGACATCCTTTGGATATCTCTTCTATAGACCGAAGGACAATGTTGTCTTTGTTGCGAGGAGAGGAGTTTTCCGAGAGCGAGAACTCATAAGCCAAGGGGACAGTGGGAGGAAAATCGAACTTGAAGAGATTCAAGAGTCGATAGATGAAGGAACCTCTACCGCTGGCACTCAACCCGAGGAGGAAACTCTGGTTGAACCGATTGACGAATCCTTACCTCTTAGACGTTCCGATAGAGTTAAAGTTCATCCCCAGTTTTATGGCTTTCATATTACTACCGAAGGGGACACATATATTAGTGATGGTACACTAATAAATCTTGATGAACCTAATAGCTATAAGGAAGCCATGGCAGGCCCGGAGTCTGCAAAGTGGAAAGAGGCAATGGATAGCGAGATCCAATCCATGTATGATAACCAAGTTTGGAATTTGGTTGATTATGTGCCCGGACGTAAGACCGTTGGGTGCAAATGGATCTTCAAGAAGAAGACCGACGTGGATGGAAACGTACACACATATAAAGCGCGATTGGTTGCGAAGGGCTTTACTCAAACTCCCGGAGTTGACTATGATGAGACCTTCTCACCAGTTGCGAAGATTAAAGCTATTAGAGTGATGCTAGCAATTGCCGCATTTCATGATTATGAGATTTGGCAAATGGATGTCAAGACCGCTTTCCTTAACGAAAAGTTGGCTGAGGATGTTTACATGGCTCAGCCAGAGGGGTTTGTGGATCCGAAGCATCCGAATAGAGTGTGTAAGCTTGAGAAGTCCATTTATGGACTTAAGCAAGCGTCTCGCAGATGGAATCTTTGCTTCGATGAGAAAGTCAAAGAGTTTGGATTTGTACGAAGCGAAGACGAGTCTTGTGTATATGTCAAAGCCAGTGGGAGTATAGTAAGCTTCCTCGTTCTATATGTCGATGACATATTACTCATAGGAAATGACATCCCGACTCTGCAGGAGGTTAAGTCCTGGCTCGGGAAGTGCTTCGCTATGAAGGACCTTGGAGAGGCTTCTTACATTTTGGGAATAAGGATAGTAAGAGAAAGAAGTAAGAGACTAATTGGACTTAGTCAGAATACTTACTTAGAGAAGGTACTAAAACGTTTTAGTATGGAAAACTCAAAGAAAGGAGAACTACCGATACAAAGTACTGCCAAATTGAGTAAGACTCAAAGTCCGAGTACCGAAGCTGAGATAGCAGAAATGAGCCGAGTACCATACGCTTCCGCAGTTGGCTCAATCATGTACGCTATGACTTGTACTCGCCCTGATGTAGCCTTTGCTTTGAGCATGGTTAGCAGATATCAAGGGAATCCTGGCAAAGCACATTGGATTGCGGTGAAAAACATCCTTAAGTACCTTCGGAGGACGAAGGAATGGTTCTTAGTCCTCGGAGGGAGTGATGACTTGAAGGTGTGAGGGTATAGTGACGCCAGCTTTCAGAGCGACAGGGACAACTACCGTTCGCAGTCGGGCTGGGTCTTTACCCTAAATGGAGGAGCAGTGACATGGAAGAGTTCCAAGCAGCAAAACCGTAGCTGATTCAACGTGCGAATCAGAGTACATTGCAGCGAGCGAAGCGTCGAAGGAGGCAATATGGATAAAGAGCCAATGGAGATTTTCTGTGATAACGAAGGCGCGGTTGCCTTGACCAAGGAACCGAGGGATCATGGTAGATCAAGACATATCGACATAAAATATCACTTTATCAGACATCGTGTAGAAGAAGGACAACTCGTTGTAAAGAGGATATCATCAGAAGATAACCCAGCAGATCCACTTACGAAGGGACTGAGTAGGGTTAAGCACTTGCAGCATGCTAGGAGAATTGGGCTGAAGGATGATATTAGCATAGATTAGATAGTATTAGAAACGTGTAATAGATAAATGTAATTGACATTTGATGATTAAATAAAGGAGTTTTATTTATGAGTAATGTTACTATCTTATGTTAATTGTTTAGCTATTGTTTCATTTTGCATGTTTTGACTTCCAGAATAATTAAGATTATTAAGAATAATAGAAATTGTTCAAATGGTCCACAATCGTTCATATGTTGGGAGTAGATATGAATGAAGATTGTCATGAATTGGTGTGTAGAATGTCTAAATGGTGTTAGACATAGCAAAGGATTGCTGCAACGTTCATGAGTGCTTATGAACTAGTTTTGAGCATTGGAACAAACCCGCGCTTGCTGGAATCACCTTATGGAATACGATATAAAAGGTGATCGCAAGACGATAATATCATATGGTCTTAAAACCTAGATATATGATTTGTTATTTGTTAATTGATTGTACATTGATAATACGAAAACGCATCAGTAACTCAGTGTTATAAAACGTATTGTTTTGTATAGTTGGTTAATGAATAAGTAAATGCATATAAGTCGAAGTTTATCTGTAACTTTTATCTAAGAAGGTAAAAGCGATATCTCGGCTGCTCGATGATTTGATTTGACTTATGTGTCGGGCCCGGTCAGAACTGAATTGATGTGTTCGATTAAGTTCTATGTCAAATAAATCAGAGATCGAGAAACCTAAATGCTTGACTAACCATTCCATAGGATTGTCAGCATGATATCTAACAGAGGACTGTATGTTCCCTTATCTAAAGGACAAGATTGATTAGATCAGAGTTTGACAGCGTCTTTGAGAGCTACGATTGCAAACCGAATTGTACTTGTGTATATAGTTACTAGACTTATCCAAGTGGGAGACTGTTGGAATAGTGTCTAAGGCTGCAACTATATTAGACAAGTATTTGACCCGGTTGTGTATAGTCCTTTTGGGTTGCCTTCACCATAGCAACTTGATAGGATGATTTATTACGAGAGAGTAAATATTATTAATATATTATGAGAATAATATAATCAATAATATATTTGTTATTTGATTAATATAAGTCATAGAATTAATTAGAATTAATTTGGTGACTTAAAGAGATTAATTAAATAAAGGGGTATAAACTGTCAATTGTTTGATAGTTAAGCTTTAGACTGTAAATCCTTATGGATATGCTAGGGACGGATTCTAGAAGCTAGGATAGCTTCAAAATCATCCAAGGCTTATCTATGGAAAGGATTTGGATAGCCTTAAGAGAAGATTATCCAATTAGGGTTTAGGTTGTAACCCTTAAGGAGTCTACAAGTATAAATAGACCCCATGGCATAAGGAAATCGACACCTCTCCTAAAGCAAGAGAACCCTGGCCGATTTCCTCCCCTCTCCTCTCTCCTAAATCATCTTCCTTGCTATTGGTTTTTGTAACCCATTAGAGGAGTGACATTTGTGACTCTAGAAGCTCCAAGACCTCAAGATCAATAAGGAACTCAAAGGTATGATTCTAGATCTGTTTCAATGTTGTTATTTAACCTAATTAGTCATTAGAAGTCTTGGATTCAAAGCATGTTTATTAGAAAGCCTAGATCCAAGCATTAGGGTTTTGCATGCGCACATAGGAAAGTTCTTATGGCTAAAACCCATCAGGTTTAAGGAGAGTAAACTCTCTTGTAGGGTCCTTTGGAAACCCTAAACTCAAGTACCTTGTCCCACAATAGCTTAGATGAAGTCCTTACGGCTTAAAACACTTATATAAAGTGTTATCTATGTCTAGGATGTCTTAAACATTATTAATTAGTCTTTTGAGTCTAATTGAGTGCATATATGTGTGATTATATGTTCATTAGGATTGTAGTGTGTGCACAAGTCCTTGCTTGACACCTAGCAATCCGATACCGTCCAATTCATCCCAATCACCAACTACAGGTGAGTTCATACCCCTAATCAATGTTTTAATGATTTTAAATGCTTTAATGGGGGGGGGGGGAATACAAGTAGAAACAAACATGTTATTAAATCATTGATATGTATTTTATAACTGTGTTTGTCATTTAACAGATTTCACATGCTACAAAATGTGATGCATGAAATGGTATTACATCCAAAAAGCACACTATTACCAAATGTTTTACTTTTGAAATGTTATAGTTTGCATCTTTCAATTAGTTTCTCACACCCTTGAGTAGTAAGAGTGTGTAAACTTACAGGGTCAACTAGTTATATTACAATAGATTATCATAGGGATAATGGGAAGATATCAAACATTACTTCTATTACAAGGAGTCACACAAGAGTTAGTTCATTCATGAGTCTTTATTAGTACATTACCTGATACATGAGTACCTTTACATATGGTTACATGATACATGAACACGCTTACATGAACACATTACATGAATACTTTTACGTAGATACATCGACCTGTGTATACTTACATGAATATCTGAACTTCGGTTCGTTAGGATGAATTATTAGTACCTTCAGTAAATCGTCCTGCCATACCAGTTCAACGGGATTCAGTTACGGGACTAACCATTCCTGGAACCTATTGTTCGCTACAGAGGTTAATTGGACAATCTTCAGATGTTCATTAGGTTATCTATTTCGCTTATAGCAAGGTAGAGTCGGTTACGGGAATAACCATTCCTGGAACCTACTGTTCGCCACAGAGGTTAATTGAACAATCTTCGGATGTTCATTAGGTCATTTACTTCGACTACATCGATGTAAAGTCAGTTACGGGACTAACCATTCCTGGAATCTACTATTCACCACAGAGGTTAAATTGAACAATCTTCGGATGTTCATTAGGTTATATCTTTCGCGTCAGCAACATAGTGTTACCCCCGGGTAACCCAAGAGTAATACTTTCATGGGTATATTTTCCTATTTACTTTATTTGGTGATACATTCACATAAACGATGAGTTAGACTAAGCACTCTTAGTACTAGTCATTACACAGGGAAAACTATCATTTTACAAATAGAACATTCGGGTCTTGGTAGAAGACTACATTTCATACTTATAGAAAATAAGGGTTTTTCTTGGGATTTCATAATTACCTCAACATTTTCATCTAAAGGTTTACATGGCTTTCAAAACAGATTTTCACAAACAAGGCAATAACACTTATATACTTATGAATTCACCAGCTTTAAAGCTGATACTCGCTTTCAAAATAACTTGTATTCTCAGGTCACCAGTAGACATGTACGGAGGCCAGGTTTTGAGAAGACGGAGCAGACAAGTTTCGTTCTTTTATTTTAATTGTATATTTTTGGTGTCTTACTACACTGAAAGAACACACATGTATTAAAACTTTACTTATAATGCAATGGATGATGTTGTTGCTTTTTTATTATATTACACTTTTGTGATACTGTACATGACGTCCTCCACCCCTGAACGTTTACGCCATTCGTGGTTTTGGGGTGTGACAAATTGTTGATTCCTATAAACTCAAATGTAAGATGAGAGGCTTGTTCACAACCAGTAAGTAATACTAAGTAGAAAGAAACAAATTGATGATATTACCTGGTCAAGGAGGAAAATGACAAGAAATGGTACATAGAAAATATATATAAATATGAACTGGGAAGTGAGAAAATTATGATTACTAGGGTTTACAGTTCAGGACTAAAGTTTCAAGCTTTACAGTTCTGTTCCTTCTCAACACATCAAACATGGTTGACATGTTCTTATCAGTGTTTGTTTTCTCTTCTATAAGCAAGCTACAAAAATCCAATAGAAAGTACACGTGTTTATATGATGATGTGAGTGAGGAGAGAAAAAGTGATATACCATTGTATTTGGTTTCTTTGATTTGTGTAACCCTTGCAGTTGAATCAAGAGATGTAAACACCAGGGCTCTGTATTACAAAAAAACAACAAGCTTTCTTATATAAAAAAATAAGGGTATGGAAAGGTCAAAGTTCTAAAGTCTGAATTAAAGAATTTATCAGAAAGAAAGAGAGGGAACCTTGAATCCTGTGAGAAGGCTAGGGTTGTAACAAGGCCAAGATGTGCTTTCTTCACTACAATCAAGTGAGGACAATTAAGTGAGGACCAGAGACACCTTTGTTTTCCATGAGATATGCAATCAAGGAGATGGTTTGAGTTGTCTTCCCCAATCCCATTTCATAAGCTAATATTACATTCAGATTGTTGTTAAATAAAGACAACATCCATTGAAGCCCTTATAGTTGGTAGGGTCTTAGTTCTCCACCCTGAAGTATTGCAGGCTGCTTTGTTACCTGTACAAAAATGCATCCCAACCACAAAAATGATCAATACCATTAGCTCATATCTCATTAGGGGGTGTTTGGCGTTTCCTTTCTAAAATGATGAAATCTGAAAGAATCATAACCTGCCAAGTATTATTATTATGATTATTATGATTATTATTATTATTATTATTATTATTATTATTATTATTATTATTATTATTATTATTATTATTATTATTAAGTTGGCAGGAAATCTAATAATAAAAAGTTAAATCCTACTTTATTTTATATTCTTATTTAGAATGAATTGAGTAGAGTTGACTTTTTTTTTTCAATTTTGGTCCCTTTTTTGAGGTTCTTGTGATGTTTTTGGTCCCTGTTTCACATAAAATGAATATTTTTGTTTCTTGAGTATGGCTGATTTTTGCAATATTGATCTTAAAAATATAGTTATTTTACTTAGGAACAGGGACCAAGAACGTTACAAAATCACAAATAAGGGCCAAAATAGCAAGGGGAATCTTTTTGAGAACAGAATTGCAAAAGTCAGCTATACTCAAGAGACCAAAAAAGTACTCTTTTATTTGCATATATATTTCCTTTGTTTATATTAAATATATAACTTTAACTATTTTATGTTATTTACAAGTATATTTTGGCCTTTTAATACAAAATTATAAAACAGAATCGAATTCCTTCCACCCTACCTCATAATGGTAAAATCCATCAAGCACTGAATTTCAAAGGATTCTGATGGAACAGGAATGCCATGGAATGGAATCATGAATTCCAATTCCATTGGGTTCCTTCGAAATTCCCACAATCCAAACATGCCCTAAATAGCCATAGCTCAATGACTTTAAGATTGTATCTATTACATGGGTTATTTTCAATGATCAGGATAAAGATGGCATTCATGTCTTTTACACAGATGAGGATAAAGAGCCTTTTTGAGTGGGAGAAAAACATTACCTTCTCCTGAATTGAATGGATGACTGAATTATATTGTCGTTGTCCTTCAAGGAAGTCAGAGGTCTTCACTCCACTATCAAGTTTCGCCTCAATTAAATCGACATCCACATCAAGATGTGATTCATCAGGAGTTCCAATCTTTGAAGCCGAGGATGATTCAGGCAATTCAGTTTCTGGAGCATTCAGAGGTTCAATTCCATCATGTTCAGCATCTTTTTGATGCCTAACAACAGCTCCTAAACGCACAAGAAGATCATTTGTTTTCCCTAAAAGCATAGTTAACCTTTCATTCTTGCTTTCCTCAACCATTCTCATGTAAGCTTCCTGATGTATAAAAGTAGATACATTATATATTATACATAGATATAAATATAGGGAAATAATTTACATACTTGAACAACATCATTCCTTTGCTTCCTACGTTTTTGAGAGGCCTGAACTTGCAACTGGAGTTCCCTTATTGCATTAAGTATTTCTGCAAAGAATTTCCTCTTCCTAGTTTCTACTCTATTCTTTTCTTCCTCCTCCAATTTCGTTAGTCTCTGCAACAAATGATGTTCAAAGAAGCATAAGCATTAATCTTGCATTTTTCTATTACAACATTGTACTTTCAACTTTTTTCTTATCAACACATTGTACTTTAAAAACTCTATCCAATTATACTATGGATTTCTTTTTCTCATTACAACATTGTACTTGAAAAAATCTACTGAAGTACAATGTTGTAGTAGAAAAAGATGCAAGTAGAATTCTATGATAAGGAAATAGATGAAAGTATATAGTTGTTTCTTGCATTTAACCCATTAAATGTTAATCTTTAGACACAAAAGAAAATATGGAAAAGCAAGATGTTATAAACTACAGTATACCTTAAGTCCATGGAGTTCAAGCAAACACTTTGACTGAAGGTCTTCACCTCTTCTTAAAGGTACTTCTAAATTCATGATTAAAAAAAACAAATGAGTAAAGTTAAATGATATCTACAAACAACTTCACCTGCCTGTAAATATTCATGTAGAATTGTATAAGACATCAAATAAAGGTCTAGGGTGTTGGTTTACAGAGCATTAGGACTTTAATTCCTTACAAAGATTATGGTAAAACAATTCGAATTCTGTGAAAGGAGAATTCCTTTTAAATACAATGTAATGTGATTTTAAACCATCAACATAGTAATAACTTCTTCAAGAAGGGAACCAGAAACAATGAAAATAACAGAAATATATTGGAGTTGACTGGTCGCAATTCCATTACCGGATATCAAGCATTCTTGAATCCAAAGGCAAGAACATGGAAACAATGAAGGTGCTTTCTATCAATCTACCATAATCAAATTTGCACCCTTGATGTAATTATGAAAATAGGCAAAATGCAAAAATCAAGTTTATGCTGCCAAAAAGAAACTGCATTTAACTACACAGAGATTACCAAGCAATCTGAATATTTCTCTACAATGTTAAAGTATAATAAAAATGATTCTTATGGCAACCTTCAAGTTCTGTCAAACGATTTTAGATGTGGCTCTCGATCCATTTTTCCCTTGTTTCTGCCATTTCAGAACCTGTTATGTGATTAGATCGATGTTTGACCAAAGCGTCCTCAAGGTCTGCCATTAAATCTCCTCCATTTGGAAATGGAGAGTTATTCTGTAATGATATCAAAAAGTTAGGCAGACACACCATGTAATAGTTATAAGTAAAACATATTTTACTCGGTAAATTCTCCTAAACATGAACAGTAGACCATAGGTCTAAACCTAAAACTGAAATTACATATCCATTGAACATAGGTAGCCCAAAGATGTTTGCTAAACCATACACAGATCAAAAACTACAAGGCAGTTCATATAGACAAACGGAAAAGTAGAATTCAACTAGAGAGAATTGCATTGAGAGTATTACAATTGAGCATACCATGATTAGCCGTAAGCTGTCAATTAAACTAAAACAACACAACCCACTGGTCAAACCAAATCCTTGCGCTTCTGTACTAGGGTTTGTAAATGGGAAGCCATGTTCCCCTTATTTGCTGAACGGATGAAGAAAAAGGACCAAGGCTAGAAGTGCAACCGGACTAGGGTTTGTAAATGTGAGGAGTCGTTGTAGATGGAGTAGGGAGGAGGTGAAGACGAGTTCTATTACCAATTTTATGTTGAGATTATTGTGTCTAATCGTCGCCATAAAGATACGATCAAGAGAGAATGGTCTTCGATTTCTGGAAGGAAGCGAGGGTGTTACAAAGAGGGGGGATCAGAATCGCGGGAGATCTAAGGAGAGAGTGAGCGGTCTTCGATCCGATCGAGAGAGAATCGTCGCCATAAAGATATGATCGAGAGAATGGTCTTCATGTTTCTGGTGGTGGCGGCTGTTAGGTTTTACAGACAGAAGGAGGGGGAGAAAATGAAGGTCATCGGCAGGTGGAGAGAAAAGAAGAGCGGGTCTTCAAAAAATTTGGGGATTTTGTTTCCACCGTATCATTTCCCACCTAAAAGGCGTGTTTCATTAAAAAATTATAAAGCGACACACTTACACGACGCACATTTTATGAAAGGCGCCCTCCGCATTACTTTTTTTTTCTTTTCTGACACTAATTTTAGGGCATGTATAAATACGCGTCCTCAATCCTTAAAATTTTGGAAAACTGACACTAGTTTTTAGGGCACGTACAAATGCGCGTCGTCTATCAGTGTGTGTCATTGTTTGCGCGTCATTAAAGGCCAGTTTTCTAGTAGTGCGAATCGCGAAACTTCTTACCAACTCGTCGAGTTGATAGCCTACTCGTCGAGTCCGTTTGGAATCAGCATTTTCTCAAAACACGAAAGTCGTCCGAAATTGTGTCTAGTTTTCCGAACATTTTGAATCTCGTCAATCAGAGTTATGGTTCATGAGATATGGCCAAAACACTGACAAGGAGTCAAGCTGTCCAGCAACATCCTTCTTTCTTCAAAATCCAAGATCCAAGTTTCCAATCGCTAGTTCCGCTTCCTTTTCCACCCGAGCATGTAATTGTTGCTGAAAAATGAAATTATAAACTAATTAAGCACCTTTTGTTCATTAAATGAGACAAAAACAACATAAAGTATTAAGATAATGCATGAATTTTATAACTAAATATGCCCATATCAGTGACGATCCGAGCTTGAGTTTCAGGTTGTAGACTTCGTACTCCAGAATGTGTCTCCTTGGAAAGGAGTGATCCGATTCAGGAAGAGGGGCAAGCTGGGGACCCGGTAGATTGTCCCTTTCAGGGTGATCGCGATGGTGGGTAGGGTAGCGTATCGTTTAGAGCTACCTGCAGAGTTGGGTCAGATACATGATACCTTCCATGTGTCTCAGCTAAGGAAGTGTATATCTGATGAGTCGGCAGTGGTACCATTGGAGGATATTCAGTTGGATGCGAGCCTAAATTATGTTGAGAGGCCAATTGCGGTGGTGGATCGGAAGATTAAGGTTCTGAGGAACAAGGAGGTGCCCCTGGTTCAGGTCCAGTGACAACATCGGAAGGGGTCCGAGCTGACTTGGGAGCCGGAGGCGGAGATGCGTGAGCAGCAGCCAGAGTTGTTTGCAGAATGAGACTTCGAGGGCGAAGTCTGATTCTAGTGGGGGAGAATTGTAACATTCGGATTTCCAGGTATCATATTTTAATTGTTTAATTTGAGTTATGAGGAGGGACTCAGTGAGTTGACGCTTAGACTCGCTGAGTAGGATCACGATTGCTGATTGGATTAATGAACGGCCTCGACGAGTCGATGGGTGGACTCGACAAGTCTGCGCTCATGTAGAAAACCCTAAATCTCCGGGCATGTGCCCTATTTAAAGGACCTTATATCTCTCATTTTCGGCTACCAGTCCAGAGAGAGAAACCCTAGAGAGCTTGAGTAAGTTGTGTGTGTGTGTGTGAGAGAGAGAGAGAGAGCTAGTTTGATCCTTTTTTGTTGTGGTTTTGCAAAGAAAAAGGTGTTTCCAGCAAGAGAAGGTCAAGGGGTTTGTGATTCTGTGGTTTTCAAGCATGGGTCTTCATTGTTGAGGTAGTAAATCGACACTTTCTTTTGTTTTGTACACATCCTTGAATCTAGGGTTTTCTATACCTCTTTAATGGCTTGAATTGATGCATATGTTGTCCCTCTTAGTGTTAGACTCTGGATATGGACCTTTAGAGGTCCAGAGAGCATTTCCTATCCAGCTTTATGTTGTCCCATGGTGGAAATGAACCTAGGATGCCATTTTAGAAGCCATTTCACCAAAAGAAGCTTTGAATGCTTTGCATGAGTGTCAATATTTGACCTTTACGTGATTATTGGACTTAAGGAAGTCAGATCTATAGGTTAGAGAAGCAGATCTGGCCTCAGAAGGTCAATTGGGTGATGGTTATGGAAGAAACTCACCGAGTTCAAAGGGGACTCGACGATTTGAGTCGGGTTGCCCCGCGACTCGTGATCGGATGTAGCCCGTCGAGTGGAAGGTTTACTCGATGAGTCGAGTGAGGTTTAGAAAGATTCAGAGGACACACTTGGACTCACCGAGTCACCTATGTGCACTCGACGAGTCTGGTCAAAGTTTGACTATTGACTTTCGTTCACTTTTAGTGTTGGGTCAACACTGGGACTGTTGGACCATTAGAAGGGTAAAATGGTCTTTTAGCCTTCTGAGAAAACATGGGAACGAACTAGTCTAGCCTGGAGAGCCGTTATTGATTTTAGATGATTTCTTATATGTTTAGGCGGGGCTAGGTCATTGCTACGAGGTTCAGGGATACCGAGCACGTAAGTTTCTAGACAGTATACGAGGTGAGTCTTCTCACTATACTTTACCTGGAGTGGTAACTATGTGTGACCGGAAGGTCTTATATGTTATGCAGAATATGTGATATGTGTTGTTATGTGATATGTATGTGCTATGTTAGTTTAAGAGTACCATGATATGGACCGAATGGTCAACAGAGTATGGATCGGAAGGTCAAGATGATGAGGACCGGAAGGTCACACGGGTAGTGTCAGAAGGTCTACCAGAGTTGGGACGGAAGTCCCCTGAGACACATGGATCGGAAGATCCCATAGATTTATCTCCATGAGTGGCCTATGTGTTGTATGTGGTATTTTGAGGAACTCACTAAGCATTTATGCTTACAATGTTATGTGTTATGTTTTTCAGGTACTAGCGATGATCGCGGGAAGGCGTCGACATGATCCGTACACACTGGTAGGAGATTTGTTTTATGATCTTGGGATATGTTTTTATCCTGATGACATTTGTTAACTTGAGAAATTGATTATATTGAATGATTTTTATGTTATTTGAAAAATGAAAAATTGTTTTGAAAATTTACATTGTTACACTGCATGAAATAGGTGATATAACCCGAGCAACCCTGCTGAAGATAGCAACTGGCCCTTGCCGCATAACACAAAATCGGCCCACGTTGTGGTCTCTCCCCATGAATCACCAACTCTCCCCCACTTTGGGTCCGAACCTGAACCAACTATTGTTCATAGTCGATCACTGCCCTAATTAGGGCTCAACCAATCCATGCCCACGATAACTTGTTCCCATGTAGAGGAATGGGAACCAAATCAATCGGATATTGTTCGCTGAATAACCGGAGAGTACAACCCTGATGGACCCTCGCAACTCAAAGTGACCTATCATCAACAATCTCAACATCTAGAGGACAATCCAGCTCCCTCAGAGCTCCAACAAATATCTTGCTAAGCGCAAGCGATACAAACGATCGGGTAGCCCCTGGATCGAACAACACTAAAGTAGAATACCGTTCATGAATAACAATCCTAAAATAAAACATATAAACATAAGCAAGCAGTTCAATATAAATAAAGAGATAAGGAGAAGATATACACCCATCACCACATCGGGAGCTGCACGCGCCTCCTTTGTCGTCAACTGGAAAGCCCTTCTCTTCATCACATGCATGTCTGCCCGGCCATGGAAACCGTTAGTAATCCGAAGAGTTGCAGGAGTAGGTGCTAACATCGGTCCTGCTGCAACTAAATTCAGACAATGGGCCTTCTTGTGGCCCTTCTGATTGCACTGAAATCAAATCAGATCAGATATCGGGTGATGGTGGTGGTAGCAGTACAATCCCTGCTGATATGACTAGTTCGGCCGAACTTGAAGCAGCTAGAACCACCCACCATGCACGTCCCCTGGTGCGACCTGCCGCACTTTCCACAGCAACCTCGGCCCTGCTGTCCCTTCCCTCTCAAATCAACAACCTTAGGTCTCTTTCCCGGATCCTCAGCACTCGACATAAAATTTGGCTTCCTCTTCTTTTCCATCTCCAAATCAATCTCCCTCTCCCTAGCTCGTGGTATCATGTCCTCCAACGTCTTGCAGCTGGATCGGCTCACAACCCATCGAATGTCACTCCTTAAAATATCATGATATCGGGGTTTCTTCATATCTTCGTCTACCACATACTGCAGGACCAGAAGTGCCCTCTCCCGAAACATAGTGTTGATCTCCGCCACCGTCTCCGTAGTCTAGCGGAGATCCTAAAACTCTCGCACCAACTGTTGCAACTCAATCACTGGTGCAAACTTAGCTCGGAACCTAGTCGAGAAATCATCCTAGTTCATTACATCAACATCATCATCACTCATTGGACGTCCTACCTCCTCCCACCAATCCCATGCCATGTTCTTTAGAAGGCAGGAAGCTAGTCTGGCCTTGTCCCCTCGAGACAATGGCTGGTGCGGAAGGCGTTAGCAACATCTGCTAACCACCTCCTACTCGCAATCAGATGCCTCGTCCCATGATAATCCGGAGCTCTACATGCCCGGAACTCCCTAAAGGTCAATGAACGCATCCCAACCAAAGCCACAACCTCTACACGAAAGGCGCTCAACCGCTCATCTAGAGGCTCCATAATACCCTCCTTGACCGAGCCAAAGATCACAGGAGTCTATTCAAGGATATTTTGCATAATCTCAGATGAGATGAACTCCCTCGCCTAGCTGCCAAGCTCCATATTGTGCATAGGTCTGCCTCGCAATGTCACCATATGGAAAATAGACCAAACAAACCATCATAATGTGCATCAAATATATACATCGGGCAATCAAAACTCCTCAAGCTCCCTGGCTTCTTCGCAGCCCTCCTTGAATTGAGTACGAATCCTCTGCTTCCAGTAGTACGAGCCTATACTGCCTTCTACATCTATCTGTACTTTCCTCAGGGACTATCATGACTCTACCAAATCAACTTATATCCATACAATTTCCCCCTCACAAATAAGGCTCCCAGCACTAGATCTCATCCTTGGTTTTCCTAGGCAAACTCCAAACCACTCTCCGTCATCAGCTGCAGAAGGAACTACCACTAACTTCCTCTAACTAGCTCATGAATACAGTTATATATTACTAAATCCAGATAATTCTTTGAATGAAAGGTCTCACGCTACAACGGTTGGACTCAGACAAGATTTGCGCAATAGATTTAAAACCTAACCTTCTAAAACTACTTTGATCCCATAATATATAACCTAGCATATTCTCTTACTAGTTAGCGGAAACTAGTTAAAATTCCTTAAAGCACAAAGCAAGCATCATTGGAGCATCAAGTAATCAGGACCAAGAATCACCTAACCAGGCCATCTTATCACTGACTGATCAGTACTAGCATGCAAGTCTACAAGCTCATACAACAGACATAAAAAGGCATCTTTCCTAACATTCTATTATGCAAAAACTAAGCAGATCCTTAGCCCTAACTAGCAGCGGTTCACAAATTAATAGATCAAAGCATATCAGATAGCATGTATGTGTATTTTGGGAAAACTTACTTGAGCTCGACTGATTGCATGCACCACACCCTTGCTTATTGTAGAAAACCATTTTCTTAAAATATATTTCTTTTAGGAAAAACTTTATCGGATCCTCAGTTTGAGTTCAGACACACCTGAGAGTGTGCCCGAATCCCTCAAACCAAGGCTCTGATACCAACTTTAAACGTCCCAAATATATGATCCAAAAATTTCATTTTTAATTTAATAAATAAGTATTCTAAAACATTATCCGTACAACCGGAAGGGAAATAAGTGCATCAAAACATCATATCAGTCAGAGTAATATCCCAAGCAGAAACCATGTGGTGTGTGCGATGCTGTCAACCCGAGCTCTTCCCTTGGAACCGGAAGTACCTGAAACATAAATTGAAAACCGTAAGCACAAAGCTTAGTGAGTTCCACAATATACCACATACCAAACATAAAACACATAATGGGCCCCGCCCAAATAGTATAACAGGCCCCGCCCTAACTCGCATAACGGGCCCTGTCCAATGAGTATAATAGGCCCTGTCCTAACTCAAATAATGGGCCCCACCCAATGAGTATAACGAGCCCCACCCTAACTCGCATAACGGGCCCCACCCACATACAATTTATACTACATGACAAGCAATATCATACAAGATAATCATCGGGCCCCGCCCAGTAAGCATACAAGCACATATACATACTAGTGTCACACAGACAATGAGTATTCTAACATATCAAATCATGGGTCGGAATTGGTGCCTTCGGCCTACTAAACATGGTGAGGAAACTTACCACAACTACCGAATCTCATTGAAAATCCCTAGCTGTTGTCATGATGAATCCCCGAGCTATCAATACAAATAGCACCCAATTAACATTAGGGTTTCAATACATATCCAACAATCTAAACTTAGGGTAAAAAGACCATTTCACCCATTACTCAGTTTAGTCCCAGACAAAGGCCCAACTAAATATCTAGAAGGCCCAAAACCAATAATCAATCAAGGCCCACTTATGGCCTAATTTTCCAAATTTGGCCCAAAATCCTTCATGGGCTGTACCATAAAGCCCAACAAACTTCCTAGTCGAACCTCTTAGCCCAAAAGCTTGATCCGCTAAGGCCCAAGGCAACAATGTCCATAGAAATGACCCAACCAAGGCCCAAAAGCTGCAAAGCCTAACAGACTAAGTACGCGGGGTGTACTCAGCTATACGCTAAGCGTCCACGCAACTTGGGTTGTGAATCGCGGATACAGACTTGTACGACTAGCGTACCCAACCATTAAACCAAAATCAACCATAAGCTCTTAATGCTTAAGACTAGAAGCCCAAACCACAGATCCAAGTCCTAATAAACGTTTATAACCATAAATTCACTAACTTTTTGACTTTGCATGCACCATAAAGACCCAACTTCAAAATATAACACCCTACTTTCATCAAATGGGCATAAACTCTTGCATGGATGAATTTAAACCTTAAAGGTGACAACTTTATGCATCTAGAACCTCAGAAACACCAAGTATGGCAACACAAAGCTCCTAGAGTGGTATCAAACCACTAGATTTCATTCTTGGGGCCAAAAGGGACCAAAACACACAAATGAAAGATCTAAGCCACTAATGAGAAAGTTCATAGCTTTTTACCTCAAATAAGCTGGAAATGAAGCAAATAAACAAGATCCACAAGCTCTTCCTTGATCCACCACCTTACACCAAGCTTCTACTCCTTGAATATGAACCAAAATCACCAAAAGTAAACACAATGAGCTCAAAACACAATGGAGAAGCTTAGGGTTTCGTTCTTGAGGCTATAGGGACAATGGAGACTGAGAAATTTGGGTTTCATGGTCCATAATGATGCTTATATAGTGCCCAGCCCCGAAAATTAGGGTTTCCAAATGACTCACATACGCTCTGCGTACATACACGTACGCTTAACGTATGTGCCCGGAGTCCCGATCCCGTCTCGCATGAGTACGTCAAGCGTACCATGTGGTACGTCCTACGAAATTGCTTTATATCTTGTACGCTAAGAGTACCATGTGGTACGCCCAACGTACAACTCAAGGACCAAAAATGCAACATTAAGAACAATAAGGGAAATAAAGAAACTTACCAGGATTCATGCATTACAGTCTAGCTATAGTCTTTCCTGCCATGGTACATCCATGGTCTTTCATGCAAAAGTCATAAAGACAATATAGCATATTGTGACACCTAGTGTCCTACATAGTATAGTGAGATGACTCACCTGATTAAAGAGCTTAAATCCACTACCCAAAGTATAATTAATCAACTACACGAACTACCTAACCAAACAGAGACTAAGGCCCCGTTTGATACGCATCTTTCCAGGTCCAAACAAAATGTTTCTGGCTGAATGGACCGGAAAGGCTGTTTGATTTGCACAAAACAAGGGGTCTTTCCCTGTAAGATATGTCTTTCCCAGAAAACCCCAAAATCATATCTTTCTGGCTGAATGGGCTGGAAAGAGAATTATACACCAAACCCCGCCTCTTTCTTTCTTTATTGGATTATTAATTTTTTAAATAACTTTTTTTTTTAATTTATTTTTTATTGAATTATTACTTTTTTTTTTCATCATTCAGCTCAGTCAATCAGATGTACAATCAAATAGCATGGTTTTTTCACAGTCGGAAAACTTTCCCAGACAGAAACTATCAAACGAGACCTAAACCTTAGTTTATAGCTCAAGCCCTTCAATTTGACCCAAAGTCAAACTGGTCAAAAAGTCAACGGTCAACAGTCAAATTCAACGATCAACCAACCAATAACCACCACGTTGTGGCCAATCCCTTTGGCTGTGGCATGGTCAATATAGGACAAAATAGACGCGAGGCATGCAAACCAGCACACCATGGCTAACACCCCACCATGTTGTGGCAAACACCCAAACAACTTATTTCATTAAGCTCTTAACCACTAAGTCTAGAGCCCTAAGGCTCAAGTCTAATTCTTCTGATGATTCTCATGGATAAAGTTTCCAACTTTATCCATTCCAAAGGCTCAAAACAATGAGACCTCTAAGCTTAACTCTCCAAGGGACCTAAAATATCACAAAGGCCATGCATACCACTCAAATGAAGATGAAGTCCATATATTAGCACCACAATGGGTCTAGAACACTTAAAGATTCAACCTTTTACTGTGGATTTGTCCAATATCAAAATTAAAATTCATCAAAATGGACAAAACAAGCAGTTTAAACATTAAAACTCCAAATATTCTTATATCCAAAGATGAAACACAATAAAGCAAGGATCTTCATAAATTGAAAGGGTCCAGAAGAGTAGAGATAGTAAAGATCTACAAGCTTCAAGCTTCCAAGCACAACCTTTCTTGCTTTCCTCACCAAAACACCCAAAAAATGCACCAAAAGAGGTTTAAGGAGAGGAGAAGCTCAAACTATGAAAATGAAGGCTAGGGTTTGCTTGCAAGGAGCTCTTGAAGAGTTGGAGGTTGAAAAAAGGACCTAAAATTTGGAATAATGCCTTTCAATACGAAGCAACCCCTAATTTTATGAGCTTGGGATGCACATTTCACCACGCCGTGGTTATAAGCTTTTACTTATTCAATTCCAACTTGAAACAATCATAATTTCTTTGTTCCACATCCATTTTTAGTTATCTTTATATGTATGCAAAGGTATTAAAAAGATCCTTAATACCATTCAATTGCTTATGACCTAAAACATATCAAACTAAATTCATTAATTCATGAAAAGAGTTCGAAATATCATTTTTCCCATTTTACCTTTTGGCTCCAATTCACACTTTCAGGGGCTTAAATCACTTCAACAACATTATCAACATCTAATAAGGGGCTAAAATTTATTCCCTTCTAGCCCAGGACCTTTACTCGACGATGTCCCAAAATTAGAAACATCCCAAAATCGGATGTTACACATATTTATGTATGGTTAATGCCGAAAGTTCAAGTTAATTTTGAGTCTAGTTACTCCATGATATTTTCCATGACCTGTTGATGGCTCTAACTAGGGTGAAAATTTTTATTTTCACTAAATGGTCTGAATTTAGCTACATTAAGACCTTGTTCTGTAAAATCCATAGTAAATTATAAAAAAGCTATTATGGACTTGTACAAGTAGTCCCTTAAAAGATAAAAGATAGAAATACTGGAATATGAAAAAATATTACAGTTTTGACTCGCTTTGGTGGTGCTAAAGTGGTCGGGAACAGGTTGTTGTTTCGGGTTAAAAGTTGGAAAATAAGTCAATTAGTTTATTTATATATTTATGATAAAGGCTAACCATTTATACTTGTAATTGCTATTATAAGATATTTGTGAGGTTATTTGGTGGTGTTGGATACCCGGCTACTACCTGAGGTGTACGTTGTAATTGGTGATCAGTTTCTGACTACATTGTGTGATGTTGTGCATCCTTTACTTTATTTCATGTATGCTTGGAGGAAAAGGCCATGAATGTAATTACCCAACTCATGATTTAGAGTTGGCAGTGATAGTTTTTGTATTGAAGTTGTGGAGACACTATATGTATGGTACAAAGTGTAAAAAATTCATTGATCATAAGAGTCTTCAATACCTATTTGATCAGAAGGAGTTAAACATGAGACAAAGGCATGGCTAGAATTACTCAAGGACTACGGCTACGAAATACTTTACAATCATGATAAAGTGAATGATGTAGTAGATGCTTTGAGTAGAAAGATCAACCTGGAGAGGAAAATACCAAGAGTGTTAAGAATTGAAATTGTCTCAAAAATTATGGAAAGTATTAAAAAGTATAAGATTGAGGCCTTTGAAGGATATAATCGAAAAGAAGAACTTTTGGGAAAGATGGTATAGTTTGGGTCGAACAACCAAGGGTTGAAAGTATTCCAGAACAAAATATAGGTATTAAAGATGGGTGGAATAAGGGATATTCTTTTGGAAGAATCTCACAAGACCATGTGCTCTATTGATACCAATAGCACCAAGATGTATATGGATTTGAAACCATACTACTGACGGCCAATGATGAAACTTTATGTCGTTAAATATGTAGCCAAGTGTGTGACATGCACAAGAGTGAAGACACAACATCAAAAATCATCTGGGAGTTTAGAACCATTACCAGTACCCATGAGTAAATTGGAGGACATTACCATGGATTTCATAACCAAACTACCCAGAACGAAAGAAGGTCACGATATGATTTAGGTGATTATGGACCGATTGAAAAAAAATGCATATTTCATAGCATCCAACGAGAGATGGTCTATTGAAAAGCTCGATAAATTTTACCTGAAAGAGATAGTAAAAACTCATGGTGTTCCCCTGGCGACTGTTTCAGACCGAGATAGTCGTTTCACTTCAAGATTTCGGAAGGGATTACACAAAGAGATGGGTACAAAACTATGTTTGAGTATAGCTTACCATCGGTAGAAAGATGGCCAAAGTGAAAGACCAATTCAAAAACTAGAGGATATGTTGCAAGCATGTACTTTGGAATTCATGGGTAACTGAGACAAACATCTACCACATGGCGAATTTTCTTACAACAAGAATTGCCATTCGAGCATTAAGACGAAACCTTATCATGAATTATACGAAAAGAAATGTTTTGTGACATCTTGTTGGCTCGGGGCTAGACAAAAAAATTTATGGTGTCTGAGATTGTCCATTAGACCGTCGAGAATTTGAATATAATCAGAGACATAATGATAGCAACCTAGAACCATCAAAAAAGATAAGCAGATAAAAAGTGACACCCAATGACTTTTAAACTCGGAGACCTGGTTTTACTTAAAGTCTCTAAATGCATGGGACTTATTTTGGGAAACATGGAGAGTTGAGTCCAAGATTTATTGGACCATTCAAAGTGCTTCATAGAATTAGGAACCAATCCTACAAGCTAGAGTTGCCAACTGAATTTTAAGGCATTCATAAGACCTTTCATGTTTGTTACTTGAGGAAGTTATTAGGAGAAGTTCCTAATTTGATTCCATTTTTAGAATTAAAAATTGATGAAAAAAAAAAGATTGATTTAAGAGCTTAAAGAAAATTTTGACCATAAGATGAAGAAATTGCGACGTAAGATGGTTGACTTAGTGCTTGTGCGATGAAGGCATACGGCAGGGCCAAATCTTACTAGGCATATAGAAAGTGACACGAGGAGTCGCTATCCACATCTATTTTTTGATGCATGATTCCAGGACATAATCATCCTAAGGGGATATAATTGTAACTTCCATATTTCTTGTTGACATTTCTTATAGAAATTTATATTTATGTCAGTCGACAGTTGTAACAATTCTTGGCTTCCTACTGATCTCCACGAATCTTGATCTCTTCCCACGGCATAGGAATCTTGACGTATTAATCATATGTCAAGGGGGTCGCTTTCAACTCATGGATCAAAGATTGGCTTAAGATGATATTTGTAGAAGGATAGAGAATCCATGATCCAGAATCACTAAATTATGTTTATTCCTCATACATAAATGGGAAATTTAATTTCACTTAGGGCGTTCTTTGTTTCTCTGTTGAATCCAACCAGTACAGAGGATTTTAACAAGATCTATGACTCTGGAATGTTCATTTTTTGCAAGGTTACTCGGAGGATTATATTGATGGAGCTTCTTCCATCCACCAAGATTCTTCTAACACAGTGATTTGCAATGTATAGGTTCAACACCAATCTTTTATGATGAGGATCCAGGATGTTTTCTCTCTCATATTCAAAAAAATATATCCTCATTCATGTTTGTGATGCCTTTATTGTTTCTTGGGCCCTCATCATTTTCCATCTTTAACACTTTTGCATGCCTCTTCGTTACAAAGTAGGTTGTGCGGTATATATTGGATCCTCGTGAGATGAAGTTTATGACTTTAGCATCTCGAGGATGTGACGTTGCTCTTTCCATAATCTTGGTGGAATCTTGGTCTTTATCCTTAGGATTGAAATTCTTTCTCCCCAAGATTTTCTTAAGATGATAGCTTATTTCTTTTCTAAGGTCAATGCAATCGTCCGTCTTATGACCGAAATCTTCATGGTAGACGCACCATTTGGACCTATCTTTCCAAGTGTTAACTTTTTCATTATTCTTCGGTCATCTTGCCTTATCACCTAAATCTTGCATGGAAAAATTAGTCATTTAGTGTCAACATAAAAGAGAATAATTAGAAATCTTAGGATATTCTTAGTCATCTTCTTCGACTTCTAGTGCATTGACTATGTGCTTCTTTGGTTTCCTGTAAAGCGTTGGTCCGCAGAATCTTTGGGAAGATGTCTCAAATTTTCTTTTGCATCAACTTGTCTTCCTCTAGCCTTATGAATCTTAAGGCCATGTTTCTAACTTCATTAACTTTCATGCACGTGGTGATAACAAGATCCTCATAAAACTGGGATTCTATCTCCAAACCCGTTTTGTAGGCCTCCACAACAGTTACTACCTCTAGATGAAGAATATTTAATGCCTCTCTTCCGAACTTTCTGTGATAATCTATCAAATATTTGTAAAACTTTTTTGTAATCCTGTAAAGATCATTCCAGTTATTTACAAAACTTTTTGTATATCCCATGCTTTTGCATGATACTCCCTCCTTACAGTGGGGTACAACTTTTTTTCTCATTTGGAGGCAGAAAAATGGAGTACACAAATTCTGATATTGATGGAAGTCTTGAAGAATGGTCGTCTTTTGTTGCAGCCTTTATTTTTCGATGATATGTGTGTCAACAAACAATGTTTTTTGATAACTTTGACATGTTTGTTAGTATTTTACATATGTGGCCTATAATATTTTTGATAACTTGTTTGACATATGATGTTAATATATGAAATGTCTTGTTTTGCTATATATGTATTTTGTTTTGTATTATGAGAAATTAAGTATCATTCAATGTGAAAATTAGTAATTATACAAAATATATATAACTTTTTAAAAGACTTAAAATTATGACACGCAAATCGTGTTCGTAATGCACGTTGTAAATGTGTTTCGTGTATTTATGACGCACAGATGCATGTCATGTTCCTTTATGACTGAGGCTTTAATGACATGCATTTGCGTGTCATCTCTACCCTTTTATTACGTGGAATGTGTGTCATTAAATACCTATTTTCTAGTAGTGAAAATACCCTCACGTGCCATGAGTCTTAAGGGTTCCATCTTAAATAAAGGATCAAGATTGCAACAAGTTTTAATGGATCTTGTGGAATGAAGGTGTTACTTCCAACAAGTCATAGGGACCAAACATGTAATTTACTCTTAAAATAATTTAAGGAATATAGAGTTTTAATATTTCAAATATTCCTCATCTTATAATTAATTCCGTCCACCAAAGTTCAAACATATTATGTTGGATTAATAAGTTTGTAGGAAAGTTTCCTTATTTTTGGATTTGGTTATGTCTAGTTCAAATAAGGGTATTTTAGGAAATTTCGATTATCTTAGTATAAGTCGTTGCTTTTTCTATATTTGGTATTAGAATAGGATTCTAGTTGTTTTAGTATACATAGATGTCAAGCTCCACTTTTGTTAATCCAATATAAATGTAGCAAGTATATATTTTTTTGTGTGCTATGTACGTGTACCAAGAAGAATAAAGGAATTACTCCTTGCAAATTGTACTCTTCCTCTTTCTTTTATTTTGGTTCACAAGTCTTAATAACAACCTTTTGTTTACACTTAGTATCAGAGACTACGAATCGTGGAGATGTAGAAGGCTGGTTTGGGAGTAAGAAAAGGAATAGTCTTACGCTGCAGGGTAAACGTAATGGGTTCAGTTTAAGGGGGCATGATTCGTTTTTAAGTTCAAGTTGAAGCATCTCAATAGCAACCCCAATTTCTCTTGATCAGGCTTGTTCTAAAGATAACGAGAGACAAACCGGAGGTACATGATAAACAGACAGAAAGACATCAAAGCAAGTGGCTTTGATTCGATTCGTTTTTGCAGATGATAGAAGACAGTAAAGGTGGTCTCAACCATGTACTATTGGTCGGTGGAAAAAATGATCTCAGAACAAGCTTGATTAAAGAGGACAGGGTTGTCAAAAGAAAGAATAGGATGTCGATAGTTAAAGAAGAAGGTTTGATGTCATATCATGTTCTGATTTTGAACCTAAAGAATTATCTGGCGTGAGCAATCAAAGTCAAGTTGACTATGTGTGTACAAGACATATAGGAGATGGTTAAACCAAGGGTGTTCGGTAGAACAATCTCTCGGAATAGGATTGATTGGCACACATATGGTTGTCAAAACAAAAAGGGAATCGGCAAACAACACGGTGTGAACATTATGACATTGGAAGTTCAAATAAGGTGGTTTTAGATGTGGCCAAGGAAGAGGTCAGGGTTCTGGGAAAGGTTGACATGGTAATGAACGTGTCCAACGGGATGTCATGTTACATATTACACATGTTGTACACAATCAAAATGGTTGAGAGAAGACTTTAGTTGTGACCGGGATGGAGGATGGGTGTCCAGGAAAGTCGAGAATCGAGATGGTTTGAAAAGATGTTAATTAAACACTATTCTGAATGATCATTATGATCAAACCGATAATGGTTGATTGTTGGATTAATCGGTTTATAAGAAAATTTGTTTTTTTTTTCGGGTTTGGTTATGTCTAATTCAAATAAGGGCATTTTATAAAATTTTGATTATCTTAGTATAAGTCGTTGTTTTTCATATATTTGGTATTAGAATAAGATTCTATTTGTTTTAGTATATATATATATATATATATATATATATATATATATATATATATATATATATATATGTCAAACTCCATTTTTGTTTATCCAATAAAAGCACACCAAGTTTATTTCTTTTTGTGTGCTTTCTACATGCACGTTCACAAGAAGAAAAAAGGAATTAATTCGTGCAATTTGTCCTCTTCTTGTTTCTTTAATCTTGGTTCACAAGTTTTAATAACAACGTTCTGTTTAAATATTCTTCATTTTCATATATGCGGACAAATTTGGCATTCGGAAAAATTGGGTGTTTTGTGTAGCTAGTGGCATAGTCATTATTTTACTTTCATCGACTAGTAAATAATAAAATTTGTTTTGAGAATTTTACAGATTGTACGTTAAGTTAACGTAAAAAGAGTTTTGATGACATAAACCCACCTTAGATGTTCCCTTGAACAACAAATATATGCAGATAGCAGACCTTTATATTGATTTTTTTATATAGTTATATATATGAAAGGATAAAAAGGAGTACATGAAAAACCAAATGCACAAGGGTGCTTATTGTAATTGTAACTGTAACTCCGACCTTATTTTTATAGTGTCACACTGAAGAAACCAGATACGATCTTAAAATATATAAAATACATTATATAAGTAGCACATTTAGAAGACGAAACAAAAAGGACCATTTAACATTTGTTTCCATCAAAGACAAGCATGCATGCTGTGTCATATATTATGTTTTTGGCTGAAGAATGACACCCAAAGAGTCCACGTAAAGCCCACACCTTCCATAAAATCCAGAAAACTTACCATTTGTGACCCCAAACGAGAAATCAGTACCAGGGTTTGTGCCGTATGACCCATAAGTGTAGTTGTTGGTCTCGAAAGACAATGACGTAATCACTGTTAAGTTGTTAATAAATCCGACACGTCCACTAATCCCGATGAGGAACTCACCATCAGCGAAGGTGATCTAAAGCCGAAATACAAATATCATGATTGATATATTAATTATAAATAAGAACTTAAGTTCGATACTGACATGTATATGTTACAGATGAATTCAAAGCTTACCGTATTAGATGAGCCACCATCGCCACCGAAGTGTTGAGAAGTAAGCGTAAAGCCATACTGATCCTTGTAAGCGAAGCGGATGGAATTTACAACGTCTCCACTACTAATAGTTAACTCTGCAAGACTACCACCATCAGGTATTATGAATTGCCAAACGTTTTCTCCACCTTTACCTCCCCAAGGTGTACCCCATACGTATGTGGCACTGGTTGCCTGCATATGGATCCAAAATAAAATATTACTAAAAGAGTTGAAAGAATTTTAGCAATTAAGAAACAATGTATATAAACCTAACATTCTCAAATATAAAAAAAACAAACTCTCTGAATATGGTGAAAGTATGTACCATTTTGCTCTGTGTGTATTTCAGATAAGTTTGATGATGTTCCTTATGAAACTCTGAAGTTGTTCATCTAGCCTATATATATCTAAAATATTTCATGAGATCCATGTCTAAAACATTTCATGAGATCCACGTTTTTCAAGGATTTATCTATATACACGATAATATTCCAACTGAACGATGAAATGATTGATCTCTATATAGAATTTTCAATAAGTCATTGATTATGTTTACACCCTTAAATTCAAGAAACCGTTTACCTACATAAGATACACTTTTATTTCTAGCCCTTCTAATTATGTATGTATTTACAAATGTATCTTTTAGTTTTCAAAAATTTATTTCATACCCTTATTATTTTATTGTATTAACATAATATAAACTCTTTGTATGTATTATTGATTTGTTTTATCTAATTATAAATAATGTGTTAAACACAAATTATTTATTTTTTGGTCTTGTGTTTTGACAATTTATTTGTCGGTCTTAAATACTATTTCATTTTATTGATCAAAAACATATTTTTTTTGTATGTTCTTATATAAGTTATGATACACTTACAAATTACAAGTGTCAAAAACCATATTTAAATAAATGAACAAACACATAAATATTCAAATCAAGAAGCACACGTAATAAAATATAATTCCATTTTAACAACTGTCAGATAACATAAATCTTAGAATATTACAATTACAATGTTGGGAATTTGAAGGAATATAAACATCCAGTCAAACATTATACATTGTTTTCCATCTCAGGTCTTGTTTTCTATCAGTGTGATGCACGGGAATTCATTTGGAATTTCATTCATAAGTGAATATGAATTATATATTATTTGCTCTTGGTTGAAGTATTAGCTAGCTATGCATCGTGTTTTATTATTTGTTATGTCTACTAATATGTTAAACGTCATAAACTATAAATTGGCCGGTTGTTATAGTTATAGACAAACATATATGAAAATAAACAAACATAAATAGAAATGAATATCTAAATTAAGAACCATAGGGAAATAAATGAACATTGACATCCAAATCAATAACTTATATATATATATATATATATATATATATATATATATATATATATATATATATATATATATATATATATATAAAGTGATTAAATAGATTAGAAACAAGTTAGGAAAGCGATATATTGGTTGGTCATTAAAAATATAAACTTAAAGCAATAAAATATATCGTTAAAATTTAGTGAAAATAAATTTTATTGAAAATGCATTTGAATTTATAGTAATATTTAAAATAAAACACAGAGCATTAACATATTAAAATTATTTCAAATATATCTAGAAGATTTCCATCGTAGTCACTGTCAAATTTTATTGCTCGTGTTAAATATGTTACCATGAAAAAAATGTTATACAATGGTATTTTATGAGACTTTTTACTATAGTGATAAAACAAAAAGTAAAAAAAGATGAACAACTTTCAATGTATGATGTGATATTTTTTTTATAATGTCAAATAAATGAGATATAAACATATTAATTAATTTATATTCTAATAGATGAATAGTTTTAATCTCTTTTTGTCAAGTGTCACTCTAATACAACTCTTAATTAATATTATGTCATGTGTCATGTAGATATACTAGGCAACTCATTTCAAAATTCAAATTTACATTTTCTAATTATATGTTAATGTGAAGTTATAATAACTTTAAAATTTTGATATAACTCTTAATTAATAATTTATTTAAAATGTCTTATTTAAAATAACTGATTAATAATTATAAATTTTTATTATAAAAGTTTTATTAATTTTATAACTGTAGTTCTCGCGGCTCATCATCTCTACACGTGTACAACTGGTGAGTTAAAATTCTGCATTATAATCCATCGATTTTTATTTTTCTGTATCCTTCGATCCAGGTAAATTGAACATACAATTGTTCAATAACTTTTAAATAAACAAGATCTAATTTTTTTTTCCATTTGGAGTCCATTCTAATTGCATTCCCTACGGACCTCTGTATCTACCATTCTAGTGATTCCTTTGATTAAAATCATGTTTTCCTTAATGTTCATCGTTTTCAGTTGAATCTTGTGATTTCTTTGATTAAAATGATGTTTTCCTTCGTGTTCATCGTTTTCAGTTGAAGATTAGGTTTTCCTGATTGGCTTCTGATAAAACTCAAGGATGGACCGGTGACTCTTTTGATCGATAAAAAGATTAGGTACGGTTCGATTTCAGTTCCAATTACCTTTGGTTGTAACTATTAAGGTATCGTCCTCGTTGTTTGTCACTTTTCCGTTGTGTAATTTCATTCCATTTTATCTTGTACTAACATTTCGTTCTCCTTTTACTTTGATTTTGTTTAAGTGAATTGAATTTCTAACTCTTTAGCTAATAATCGATTAGAGTTGGTAATTTTAGGATAGTAATCATTTTTAATCACTAGCTAATTAGTAAATTTGATGTTTTTGCTGTGAAATTCTACTTATTTACTTTTACGTCTTTATGAATTGTGAGTCGCAACTAATATTGACTACTGATACTCTAAAATTATGTGGAATTGTATAGAAAGACTGATTTGTTGGCATGAATTCTTGATGATTTAATCATTCTTTTTCAAAACATCAAGGAGAAAAATGATGAGTGATAAAGCAACGGTGCTATTACCCATTAAGACCCAATTTTCTAAAATTACCCCTCTATTGGCCACTCTAATTCCATGTTATTTAACATTATTTTTTGGGAATTATCACTAATGAAATTATTTTATGATCGTTTTAGTTATGTATGTCAACATGTTCTTGCAAAAGTGGAACCACACAAACAATGAGTATTCTAACATATCAAATCATGGTCGTTATAGGTGCCTTCGACCTACTAAACATGGTGAGGAAACTTACCTCAACTACCGAATCTCACTGAAAATCCCTAGTTGTTGTCCTGATGAATCCCCGAGCTATCAATACAAATAGCACCCAATTAACATTGGGGTTTCAATACATACCCAACAATCTAAACTTAGGGTAAAAAGACCATTTCACCCCTTACTCAGTTTAGTCCTAGATTAAGGGCCAACTCAATATCTAGAAGGCCCAAAACCAAATAATCAATCAAGGCCCACTTATGGCCTAATTTTCCAAATTTGGCCCAAACTCCTTCATGGGGTTTACCATAAAGCCCAACAAACTTCCTAGTCCAAACTCTTATCCCAAATGCTTGATTCTAGGTGGCCTACTAAGGCCCAAGGCAACAAAGTCCAGAGAAATGACCCAACCAAGGCCCAAAATTTGCGAAGCCCAATAGACTGAGTACGTGGGGCGTACTCAGCTATACGCTAAGCGTCCACGCAACTTCGGTTGTAAGTCGCGGATACAAACTTGTACGACCAGCGTACCCAACCATTAAACCTAAATCAACCTTAAGCTCTTAATGCTTAAGACTAGAAGCCCAAACCACAGATCCAAGTCCTAATAAACGTTTACAACCATAAAGTCACTAACTTTTTGACTTTCCATGCACCATAAAGACCCAACTTCAAAATATAACACCCTACTTTCATCAAATGTGCGTAAACTCTTGCATGGATGAATTTAAACCTTAAAGGTGACAAATTTATGCATCTAGAACCTCAGAAACACCAAGAGTGGCAACTCAAAGCTCCTGAAGTGGTATCAAATCACAAGATTTCATTCTTTGGGCCAAAAGGGACCAAAACACAAAAATGAAAGATCTAAGCCACTAATGAGAAAGTTCATAGCTTTTTACCTCAAATAAGGTGGAAATGAAGCAAATAAACAAGATCCACAAGCTCTTCCTTGATCCACCACCTTACACCAAGCTTCTACTTCTTGAATATGAACCAAAATCAACCAAAGTGAACACAATGAGTTCAAAACACAAAGGAGAATCTTAGGGTTTCGTTCTTGAGGCTATAGGGACAATGGAGACTGAGAAATAAGGGTTTCATGGTCCATAATGATGCTTATATAGTGCCCAACCCTGAAAATTAGGGTTTCCAAATGACTCACATACGCTTTGCATACATACACGTACGCTTAACGTACATACCTAGAGTCCCGATCCCGTGTCGCATGAGTACGTTAAGCGTACCATGTGGTACGTCCTACGAAATTGCTTTATATCTTGTACGCTAAGAGTACCATGTGGTACGCCCAACGTACAACTCAAGGACCAAAAATGCAACATTAAGAACAATAAGGGAAATAAAGAAACTTACCAAGATTCATGCATTACAGTCTACCTATAGTCTTTCATGTCGTGGTACATCCATGGTCTTTCATGCAAAAGTCATAACGACAATCTAGCATATTGTGTCACCTAGTGTCCTATATAGTATAGTGAGATGACTCACCTGATTAAAGAGCTTAAATCCACTGCCCAAAGTCCAATTAATCAACTACATGAACTTCCTAACCAAACAGAGACTAAACCTTATTTTATAGCTCAAACCCTTCAATTTGACCCAAAGTCAAACTGGTCAAAAAGTCAACGTTCAACAGTCAAATTCAACGATCAACCAACCATTAATCACCACGTTGTAGCCAATCCCTTTGGCTGTGGCATGGTCAATAGAGGACAAAATAGACATGAGGCACACAAACCACCATACCATGGCCAACACCCCACCATGTTGTAGCAAACACACAAACAACTTATTTCATTAAGCTCTTAACCACTAAGTATAGAGCCCTAAGGCCCAGGTCTGATTCTTCTAATGATTCTCATGGATAAAGTTTCCAACTTTATCCATTCCAAAGGCTCAAAACAATGAGACCTCTAAGCTTAACTCTCCAAGGGACCTAAAATATCACAAAGGCCATGCATACCACTCAAATGAAGATGAAGTCCATATATTAGCACCACAATGGGTCTAGAACACAAAAATGATTCAACCTTTAACTGTGGATTTGTCCAATATCCAAATTAAAATTCATCAAAATGGACAAAACAAGCAGTTTAAACACTAAAACTCCAAATATTCTTAGATCCGAAGATGAAACAAAATAAAGCAAGGATCTTCATAAAATAAAAGGGTCCAGAAGAGTAGAGATAGTAAAGATCTACAAGCTTCAAGCTTCCAAGCACAACCTTTCTTGATTTCCTCACCAAAACACCCAAAAAATGAACCAAAAGAGGTTTAAGGAGAGTGGAGGAGCTCAAACTATGAAAATGGAGGATAGGGTTTGCTCGCAAGGAGCTCTTGAAGAGTTGGAGGCGGAAAAAGGATCTAAAATATGGAATAATGCCTTTCAATACGAAGCAACCCCTAATTTTATGAGCTTGGGATGCACATTTCACCATGTCGTGGTTATAAGCTTTTACTTATTCAATTCCAACTTGAAACAATCATAATTTCTTTGTTCCACGTCCATTTTTAGTTATCTTTATATGTATGCAAAGGTATTAAAAAGATCCATAATACCATTCAATTGCTTATGACTTAAAACATATCAAACTAAATTCATTAATTCGTGAAAAGAGTTCGAAATATCATTTTTCCCATTTTACCTTTTGGCTCCAATTCACACTTTAAGGGGATTAAATCACTTCAACAACATTATCAACATCTACTAAGGGGCTAAAATTTATTTCCTTCAAGCCCAGGACCTTTACTCGATGATGTCCCAAAATTAGAAACATCCCGAAATTGGATGTTACACATATTGAGGTACGGTTAATGCCCAAAGTTCAAGTTAATTTGAGTCTAGTAACTCCATTATGTTTTCCTTGACCCGTTGATGGCTCTAACTAGGGTGCAAATTTTCATTTTCACTGAATGGTCTGAATTTAGCTACATTAAGACCTTGTTCTGTAAAATCCATAGTAAATTGTAAAAAACTATTATGGACTTGTACAAGTAATCCCTTAAAAGACAAAAGATAGAAATACTAGAATATGGAAAAATATTATAGTTTTGACTAGATTTGGTGGTGCTAAAGTGGTTGGGAACAGGCTGTTGTTTCGTGTCAAAAGCTGGAAAATAAGTCAATTAGTTTATTTATATATTTATGATAAAGGCTAACCATTTTATACATGTAATTGCTATTATAAGAGATTTGTGAAGTTCTTTAATGGTGTTGGATACCCGACTACTACCTGAGGTCTACGTTGTAATTGGTAATGAGCATCTGACTACATTGTGTGATGGTGTGCATCCTTTACTTTAGCTCATGTATGCTTGTAGGAAAAGGCCATCAATGGAACCGCCCAACTCATGATTTGGAGTTGGCATCGATAGTTTTTGTATTGAAGTTGTGAAGACACTATTTGTATGGTACAAAGTGTAAAAAATTCATTGATCATAAGAGTCATCAATACCTATTTGATCAGAAGGAGTTAAACATGAGACAAAGGCATTGGCTAGAATTACTCAAGGACTACGGCTATGAAATACTTTACAATCATGATAAAGTGAATGTTGTAGCAGATACTTTGAGTAGAAAGATCAACCTGGAGAGGAAAATACCAAGAGTGTTAAGAATTGAAATTGTCTAAAAAATTATGGAGAGTATTAAAAAGGATAAGATTGATGCCTTTGAAGGATATAATTGAAAAGAAGAACTTTTGGGAAAGATGGTAGAGTTTAGGTCGAACAACCAAGCGTTAAAAGTATTCCAGAACAAAATATGGGTACCAAAGATGGGTAGAATAAGGTATTCTTTTAGAAGAATCTCACAAGACAATGTACTCTATTCATACCAATAGCACCAAGATGTATATGGATCTGAAACCATACTACTGACGGCCAACGATGAAACTTTATGTCGCTAAATATGTAGCCAAGTGTGTGACATGCACAAGAGTGAAGACACAACATCAAAAATCATCTGGGAGTTTGAAACCATTACCAGTACCCATGAGTAATTGGAGGACATTACCATGGATTTCATAACCAAACTACCCAGAACGAAAGAAGGTCACGCTATGATTTAGGTGATTATGGAGAGATTGAAAAAAAATGTGTATTTCATAGCATCCAACGAGAGATGGTCTATGGAAAAGCTCGATAAATTTTACATGAAAGAGATAGTAAAAACTCATGGTGTTCCCCTGGCGATTGTTTCAGACCGAGATAGTCGTTTCACTTCAAGATTCCGGAATGGATTACACAAAGAGATGGGTACAAAACTATGTTTGAGTATAGCTTACCATCGGTAGAAAGATGGCCAAAGTGAAAGATCAATTCAAACACTAGAGGATATGTTTCAAGCATGTACTTTGGAATTTATGGGTAACTGAGACAAACATCTACCACTTGTCCAATTTGCTTACAACAACAATTGCCATTCGAGCATTAAGATGAAACCTTATCATGAATTACACGAAAAGAAATGTTGTGCGACATCTTGTTGGCTCGAGGCTAGAAAAAAACAATTTATGGTGCCTGAGATTATCCATTAGACCGCCGAAAATTTGAATATAATCAGAGACATAATGATAGCAACCTAGAACCATCAAATGAGATATGCGAATAAAAAGTGACACCTAATGACTTTTAAACTCGGAGACCTGGTTTTACTTAAACTCTCTAAATGCATGGGACTTATCCGATTTGGTAAACATGAAAAGTTGAGTCCAAGATTTATTGGACCATTCAAAGTGCTTTAGAGAATTAGGAACCAATCCTACAAGCTAGAGTTGCCAGCTGAATTGGAAGGCATTCATAACACCTTTCATGTTTGTTACTTGAGGAAGTTATTGGGAGAAGTTCCTAATTTGATTCCATTTTCATAATTAAAAATTGCTGAAAAAAAAGATTGATTTAATAGCTTGAAGAAAATTTTGAGCATAAGATGAAGAAATTGCGACGTAAGATGGTTGACTTAGTGCTTGTTCGATGAAATCATACAGCATGGCCAAATCTTACAAAGGATATAGAAAGTGACATGAGGAATCGCTATCCACATCGATTTTTTGATGCATGATTCCAAGACATAATCATCCTAAGGGGAGATAATTGTAACTTCCACATTTCTCGTTGACATTTCTTATAAAAATTTATATTTACGTCAGTCGAAAATTGTAACAATTCTTGGCTTCCTGCTGATCTCCACGAATCTTGATCTCACCCCAAGGCATAGGAATCTTGACGTATTGATCATATGTCAAGGGGGTCACTTTCATCTCATGGGTGAAAGATTGGCTTAAGATGACATTGTAGCAAGATAGAGAATCCATGATCCAGAATCACTAAATTATGTTTATTCCTCATACATAGATGGGAAAATTAATTTCACTTAGGGCGTTCTTTGTTTCTCTGCTGAATCTAACAAGTACAGAGGATTTTAACAAGATCTCTGACTATGGAATGTTCATTTTTTGCAAGGTTACTCGGAGGATTATATTAATGGAGCTTCTTCCATCCACCAAGATTCTTCTAACATAGTGATTTGCAATGTATAGGTTCAACACCAATCTTTTATGGTGAGGATCCAGGACGTTTTCTCTCTCATATTCAAAAAATATATCCTCAGTCATGTCTGTGATGCCTTTATTTTTTCTTGGGCCCTCATCATTTTCCATCTTTATCAATTTCGCATGCCTCTTTGTTACAGAGTAGGTTGTGCGGTATATATTGGATCCTCGTGAGATGAAGTTTATAACTTTAGCATCTCGAGGATGTGACATTGCTCTTTCCATAATCTTGGTGGAATCTTTTTCTTTATCCTTAGGATTGAAATTCTTTCTCCCCAGGATTTTCTTAAGATGATAGCTTATTTCTTTTCTAAGGTCAATACAATCATCCGTCTTATTGCTGGAATCTTCATGGTAGACACACCATTTGGACCTATCTTTCTGATGGCTTTTGAGCAATACAACAATCCTATGGTGTACATGCAAACCCTAATAGCTTTTGGATCTAGCTTGTCTAATGAACATGCAATTGAATATCCAAAGCTATAAACCCTAGATCTATCAAATAAGAACTAAAATAAGGGTTTAGCAATTACCTTTGATTGTTATATTGCAATAACAATCAATTCCTTGCTTTGATTGGCTTTAGAAAGCTTAGTGCCTCAAATGTTGCACCTCTAATGGAGTCACAAACACCACTAAGCAACTAGATGAAGAAGGAGAAGAGAGGAGGCTGCCCAAAACGTCTAGAAACCCTAGAGGAACTCCTTACCGCATTTTTGGGGCCTTAGGGATCTATATATACATGTAGGCTATTAGGGTTTTCAACTAGGAAACCCTAATCTGATTGCTTAGGCCCACAGATATCGCTTTTATCCCACTTTGGGTAAAAGGAATGGATAAACTTCGACTCAAATGCTCGCTTGCATTTACTGATCGAATCACACACAACAATAAGTTTTATAACACCAAGTTACTGGTGCGTTTACTTATTATCAATGTGCAACCGACCAACAAATAACAACTTACACGTCTCGGTTTCAAGAATATACAATATTACCGTCTCACTAATCACCCGTGAGAAATCCATGAAGTGATCCAAGTGAGCGTGGGTTTAATCCAATACTCTAATCTTATCAAAGCACTCATGAACGCTGCAGTAACCTTGTGCAATGTCTAAACTCTTCAGACAAGCTACAGACTCTTCATGACAGTCTTCCTTCATACTTACTTCCAACGTATGACCGACTGTGGAGGTTCGAATAACGCAGTTATTCTGGAAGTCAAAACATGCAAACTGAAACACAACAATATTACTTAATCCTATATGTCCCCAAACTTGTGAGAGTTAATAAAACACTTCTATTTAACCACCATATTGATTACTCATTATTTATCGTTTACTGTTTAAGTAAATCAACTTATTACTCAAATTACAACAATAGTTGTCCCATGCACAAAGCATGCTCACTATGTTTCCTATGGTCCTTACTTTGTGAAATAGATCAATTGAAAAACTTTTTGCAATGATGCTCATTTCACAATTCCCAATCCTTATCATTAGTGTTAGAACACAAGTTTCTTGCCACTATTAGAATATGATAGATTCTAACATTTTATGCAACGATCCTTTCGCAAGGTCATAGCACAAAAGTCACCAAGACTTGGCCAATGAAATTACAAAGTACTCTGTTAGAAATTGTTACAAGACAATTCCATAGACGTGAAGTCTCACATTCAAGGTACATTCCTTTGAACATCCTTCTTGCATAAAAGTTTCTAATCTAGACATAGATTCTCAAAATCCAACTCCCAATATGGAAACATTTCCACATTTGCCATATGACAACTCATTCTTAATAGAATCTTATCTATTCATAATAATGTCAATATGGTCCATCCAATACCATACTTCCAACTACTCACAAGCGACCAATCCTCAGTGAACTTTGAATCGTCATTTGATAGTTGTTTAATTATTTTAGTCAAAACTGATTCTAGTCCTTTTTCCCTCTTAATGCGCTAGACATTTGGAAAATTTAAGAACGGTCGAATATTATAGCATTTGCAATCGATCATATACCCGAAGCTTATGGGACACGATGCATAATGTCTGACATAAAGATATGATACTTTATCAATCTTCTGCCATAATATTTTATGTGTCACGTTCTCACAATTCAAACTATGAAGAGGGATGCCGTAATCATAATCGAAATTTAAGAACACACTATGTATCCTTTGACTAAATTTATTAAAAATTTCTCAATCTAAGCTTTAGATTTTGAAACGAAGTATAATATTCTCTCCCTTAATTATAGTAAAACATCTTTTCAACCCATGCAACTTTGCAAATTGAATCTTTGTTTTTCTATAATTAATATTGCTAACTTGCAATACTTGCCATAATAATCATAGAAGAATAACACTTATGCTCCCACTATCATGATGATTATTATCATATAAGCATAACACTTATGCTCCCACTAGCTTTGACATGTATTCAGAAAATAGTTGGACTTCCAGAAAACAATGCCTATTGAATTTCTAAAGTTCATATTTCTAATACCAGATGCCTCGATAAGCCTTTATCTAAGCTTCTTAAACTTATACACCTTTGCCTTAGATAGCTCATATGTGTGTCTAAACAATTCCGAACATATATCAATAAGTCCCCAATGTTAGACTAATTGCCAAATCTCACAATTCGAACTATGGAAAGGGATGTCGTAACCATAATCGAATTTGAGAATACAATTTTCACAATTGCTATCTTCTTAAAATCTCTCTTAGCGAAAGCATTTCCTCACAATCATTTTCATGAAGGAGGTAATCTTATGACACTTAGATTTTATGGTGTATGTGTTCCTATCCATGTGAATTTGCCAAAACCAAGTTTGCGACAAATCCAAACTCATATGGATTGAACTTTCTTGATCTTGATTTCTTGCCTTATGGTAACATGAGTGCCCATCATGTCTTCCAAGTAGTTTAGCAACTTATCCTTACATATCAATGTACTTTCCATCGATCAAGGCCCTTTGTCTTCATGCATTCAAATGAGAACTCACATACATAATTAACTCAATTGGAATGGCACAAAAGCGAAATAATGTCAACACGATAGGTTGTAAGCCTTAAGTCGTGTGTTATTGATGATCGATAAGGTTTATTCTTGATTTGTTCTTGAACATTTTTTTAAGATCATTAAAACTCCCACCGACCTCTTGACATATATGATTCTCTTGTCAGAAAACATTTCTAGACAAAACAAATATTCAAGAGTTAGTTTATTTCTTATCAAGACAAAACACTTCACATAATTGGTCCTAGTTGGTCTTTGTCTTATCCAAGACAGCACAACTTACCAATTTTAAATGTGCAAGAATAAGAAAACTTTTCCAAATTCCACATTTGTTAAGTGTTATAAACCTTCTTTTAAGACTTGTCACTCAATTCACAATCTTGTATTATAACTCTAAGACTTGATATTGTAATGAAGTATGATTGGCTTCTTGATTTAACCACTTCCACAATTCTCGATTCCTCTTCTTATACATACAAATGCACTAAGACTCGCTTAGAGGATCAATTGAGATATGGTACTTAATCATTAAGACTTATCATAAAACACAATAAAAAGTACTCTCCCTTCTTCTTAGAATAGAGAAACTTTTATCTTTCTGCCTACTTGATTCTTCTTATTCGATCTGCTATTCATTGAAACCTTTTCAATCAACTCAGAATTATACTTAATCTTATAAATATAATCATATTTACTAAACTTTAGTAAATCATGACGAATATCTTTGTCACTCTTGTGGTGGACTTGATCAACACACAAACTTGTGTACTCAATCTCATAGTCCTTCACTTGATGCAACCAAGTTGTATGATTCCAAGTTTCTGTCCAATTGAAACTTGGGCGATGAGAAACTCTCCTATTTGGTAAATTATCGACATTTCCACAAATAACATAATTAAGAATCAAATCCTTTATTGCTAATAATAGAAACCTTCAAACATCAATTTTTTCATACATGCCATTGCAAGGATAAATATATAAGATAAAATCAAAATTTATTTTATTGCGGAAAAACCTGTCCTTACAATGCAATTCAATTGAAAAACTATGTTGTTACATATTTCTTAGCAATCTATTCTAACTCCAAGTAGTAGCTCAAGAATATAATCTTCAAGTGATGCGATCGAAATCCATTTCTTCATGATTAGATTCAGCTCACTTATTCCCTTAAGCTTCCTCACTTTTCTTCGATCCTACAAAACATCAAAATGTAATCTTATCACATCATGTATTAAGAATCTAGAATAGGAACTTAAAAGAGTTAGTTAATGGATTTTACCTGAAGCAGAGCCATACTTCTTGACTCTCCCATCTCTTAGATCTCTCAGGTAGTTTAGGCAGCTTTGTCTCCAATTCCCCTTCCCTTGGCAATAAAAGCAAATGGACTCCTTTGGCACATCACACCAGAAAATCACAGACTTAGTTCTTTCTGGACTTCCAATGCTGCCAGTATCCATTGAAGTTTGGGAGTTTGATTCACTAGACAAATTTGCTTGACCAGCACGCCAAATCATTGCTGATTTAGCAGCTATAAGCAAATAAGTAATATCAATGAGGGTCACATCGTGATCCATCATATAATACTCTCTAACGAACCCACTATATGATTCAAGAAGTGACTGAAGAACCCAGTCAACAGCCAACTCACTTGAAATCTTGACACCCAACATGCTTAATCTATCAATGTGTGACTTCATCTCTAAGACGTGTGCACACACAGGTTTCCCATCTTCGTGTTTACTTGCCAAAAGGGCTTGATTGAGCTTGAACTTTTCAAGCCTTTGAACTTGTGGGCCAGGGAGAACTATTGGAGGAGGTGGAGGAAATGAAGCATGACTCTCATTTCCTTGATCGTATCTCGGAACGTCATCTTTATTTGGAAAGCTTGTTCCAAAGGATTTAGGAAGACCATTGTAAGATTCAGATATCTACAAAACGGGAGAAAATTCAAGTTAAGTTGATTAGAATTCTTGATGTAACACCCAAATAAACATCAAGCTAGGATCCAACACAATACTCTACAACCTAGAAGAGGGACGTCGTAATCTAGTCGTAGAATATTTGAAGGTAGGTAAATGACGATTTACCAATTTCCACCATGAAAAACGAAAAGGAAGTTTAAGTTTTAAATGAATTGAAACTCCTAAATCTTTTGAGATTCATTGAACTTTTCAATGGCATGTTTAATCTCAATTATGCCCTACTATTTGTGACTGGGATGCTGAGGATCACAAACAAGGTGTGAATAACCATACGAATCACGTGGTGCACTCAATGCTACTATCACCTAATCAATGTGCCGGATATCCACACATGCTCCATTGATCTATGACAAACATCGAGCCACCCTTCGCCACCAATGCCAACCCCAAATTAGTGTGCCGGTTAACCACACACGCTCCACTAACGTCTTGGCAAGGGTACAAATTGTCATTCCATGGATTAGCATACAATTTCACATTTTTCCTAAAGTAACTATGATTTGGGAATTTATGAGAGTATTTAGTTCCTTTGTATACTTCATTATACTTATAATGGAAGGTTTCGTCCTATCCTACCCGTTCGGCTAACGACCCTCCACTAGTCAAGAGTGCAGTGGGTAAGAGTGGATACCCATTCAATCACCATTTTATAGGCAATTTCCTTAAACACCCCTTATAGACCAGCTTCGTGAATGAGGCCTACTAACGTTAAGTCTGACTGTTTACTCATATATATATATATATATAATATTAGACTTTTAATGTTATATAGTATAGGGTGTATTTTACACTTTTAAAATACTAGGTGGTCTAATTTAATAAATTATAATTTTAATTTAATTAAATGTAAATCAAAACTTTATGTTTTATTAAATCTCTTTTAATTATACACTTTAATTAATTAATAAAAACATAAGGGTGTAATTTGAACTTTTCAAAGTACTAGGGTTTTAGAATTTAACATTACAAAATTAAACTTTTAATTAAATTTTAAATTCCAAAACTTGAGGGCAAGTTTTGAACATTTCAAAACATTATGGTTCAACTATTTAAATTTCAAAACTAAAACTATTAAGCTCAAATTTAAACTATGAAACCTAAAGGGTTAATTTGAAACTTTTCCAAACTTTATCAAGAACATTCTAGATCACAAAATTCAAATAAGGCAATTATCTAATTTTGATCTAGTCCAATTTCATGCAAGATAATTCACCAAATAATTCAAATAATTAATTTTTATCATATAAGGAAATAATTATTTAACTAATACGAAGTTATCTTTTATTTTGGCAAGGATAATCATCCAAGATCATAAAAATCATATTTATATCAATAAAAACGTTTTGGTAACTATCTCACAGCCAAAGGAGCATAAAATCCCGAAATTACCTCTTTCTGACCGGCTGACTCGTCGAGTTAAGCATGCACTCGTCGAGTTCACCATGGACTCGGCGAGTCCACCATGGACTCGGCGAGTCCAGCCCCCAGAAACCCTAATTTTCGATTTTAAAGCATGAATAATCAACCATAGCATCAAGTACATCAAACAAACAACCATAGGCTCTGATACCACTGATTGGTTTTCAGCAATACAACAATCCTATGGTATACATGCAAACCCTAATAGCTTTTGGATCTAGTTTGTCTAACGAACATGCAATTGAATATCCAAAGCTATATACCCTAGATCTATCAAATAAGAACTGAAATAAGGGTTTAGTAATTACCTTTGATTGTTATATTGCAATAACAATCAATTCCTTTCTTTGATTAGCTTTAGAAAGCTTAGTGCCACAAGTGCTGCACCTCTAATGGAGTCACAAACACCACTAAGCAACTAGATGAATAAGGAGAAGAGAGGAGGCTGCCCAAAATGTCTAGAAACCCTAGAGGAACTCCTTACCACGTTTTTAGGGCCTTAGGGATCTATATATACATGTAGGCTATTAGGGTTTTCAACTAGGAAGCCCTAATATGACTGCTTAGGCCCTAAGCAGCCCATGGATCCCTTTCTTTAGAGTCATGGACGAAATCTTATGGGCTTCCCTATAAAATTTTTCCACTCCACTCTATGGAGTCCATTAGCCCACTCTTGCAATTATCTTATAATTACTATTCTAATCCCTTAAGTTTAATTAATCTCTTTTAGCCACAAAATTAATTATCATTTAATTCTTGACTAATATTAATTAAACAATATGATTTCTCTTTTAATATATTATTCTTATAATATATTAATAAATCATAATTAAACATTTCTCTTGTTAATTTATCCTACATATTACTATGGTGAAGGCAACCCAAAAGGACCATGCACATAATAGGGTCAAGTACATACCAAAATAGTTATGGACTTAGACACTAATCCAACACTTTCCAAGCGTTAACTTTTTTGTTATTCTTCAGTCATCTTGCCTTATCACCTAAATCTTGCATGGAAAAATTAGTCATGTAGTGTCAACATAAAAAATAGTAATTAGAAATCTTAGGATATTCTTCGTCATCTTCTTCATCTTCTAGTGCATTGACTATGTGGTTCTTTGGTTTCCTGTAAAGCGTTGATCTGTGGAATATTTGGGAAGATGTCTCGAATTTTCTTTTGCATCAACTTGTCTTCCTCTAGCCTTATGAATCTTAAGGCCATGTTTCTAACTTCATTCAGTTTCATGCACGTGGTCATAACAAGATCCTCATAAAATGGGGATTCTATCTCCAAACCCATTTTGAAGGCCTCCACAACAGTTACTACCTCTAGACGATGAATATTCAATGCCTCTCTTCCGAACATTCTGTGATAATATATCAAATATTCATAAAACTTTTTTGTAATCCTGTAAAGATCATTGCAGTTATTTACAAAAATTTTTGAATATCCCATGCTTTTGCATGATACTCCCTCCTTACAGTGGGGTACAACTTTTTTTTTCTCATTTGGAGGCAGAAAAATGGAGTACACAAATTCTGATATTGATGGAAGTCTTGAAGAATGGTCGTCTTTTGTTGCAGCCTTTATATTTCGGTGATATGTGTGTCAACAAACAATGTTTTTTGATAACTTTGACATGTTTGTTAGTATTTTACATATGTGGCCTATAATATTTTTGATAACTTGTTTGACATATGATGTTAATATATGAAATGTCTTCTTTTGCTATATATGTATTTTGTTTTGTATTATGAGAAATTAATTATCATTCAATGTGAAAATTAGTAATTATACAAAATATATATAACTTTTTAAAAGACTTAAAATTATGACACGAAAATCGTGTGTCGTAATACACATTGTAAATGTGTTTTGAGTATTTATGACACGCAGATGCGTGTCATGTTCCTTTATGACTGAGGCTTTAATGACATGCATTTTTGTGTCATCTCTACCCTTTTATTACGTGGAATGTGTGTCATTAAATGCCTATTTTCTAATAGTGAAAATACCCTCATGTGCCATGAGTCTTAACGGTTCCATCTTAAATAAAGGATCAAGATTGCAACAAGTTTTAATGGATCTTGTGGAATGAAGGTGTTACTTCCAACAAGTCATAGGGACCAAACATGTAATTTACTCTAAAAATAATTTAAGGAATATAGAGTTTTAATATTTCAAATATTCCTCATCTTATAATTAATTCCGTCCACCAAAGTTCAAACATATTATGTTGGATTAATTAGTATGTAGGAAAGTTTCCTTATTTTTGGATTTGGTTATGTCTAGTTCAAATAAGGGTATTTTAGGAAATTTTGGTTATCTTAGTATAAGTCATTGCTTTTCCTACATTTGGTATTAGAATAGGATTCTATACATAGATGTCAAGTTCCACTTTTGTTAATCCAATATAAATGTAGCAAGTATATATTTTTTTGTGAGGTATGTACATGTACCAAGAAGAATAAAGGAATTACTCCTTGCAAATTGTCCTCTTCCTCTTTCTTTTATTTTGGTTCACAAGTCTTAATAACAACCTTTTGTTTACACTTGGTATCATAGACTACGGATCGTGGAGATGTAGAAGGCTGGTTTGGGAGTAAGAAAAGGAGTAGTCTTTCGTTGCAGGGTAAACGTAATGGGTTCAGTTTAAGGGGGCATGAGTCGTTTTTAAGTTCAAGTTGAAGCATCTCAATAGCAACCCCGATTTCTCTTAATCAGGCTTGTTCTAACGATAACGAGAGACAAACCGGAGGTACGTGATAAACAGACAGAAAGACATCAAAGCAAGTGGCTTTGATTCGATTCGTTTTTGCGGATGATAGATGACAGTAAAGGTGGTCTTACCATGTACTATTGGTCGGTGGAAAAAATGCTCTCAGAACAAGCTTGATTAAAGAGGTCGGGGTTGTCAAAAGAGAGAATTGGATGTCGATAGTAAAAGAAGAAGGTTCGATGTCATATCATGTTCTGGTTTTGACCCTAAAGAATTATCTGGTGTGATCAATCAAAGTCAAGTTGATTATGCGTGTACAAGACATATGGGAGATGGTTAAACCAAGGGTGTTCGGTAGAAGAATCTCTCGGAATAGGATTGATTGGCACACATATGGTTGTAAAAACAAGAAGGGAATCGACAAACAACACGGTGTGAACATTATGGCGTTGGAAGTTCAAATCAGGTGGTTTTAGATGTGGCCAAGGAAGAGGTCAGGGATCCAAGAAAGGTCGAGATGATACTGAACGTGTCCAACGGGATGTCATGTTACATATTACACATGTTGTACACAATCAAAATGGTTGAGAGAAGACTTTACGTGTGACCGGGATGGAGGATGGGTGTCCAGGAAATTCTAGAATCAAGATGGTTTGAAAAGATGTTGATTAAACACTATTCTGAATGAGCATTATGATCCAACAGATTAAGGGGTGATTGTTGGATTAATCGGTTTATAAGAAAAAAAATTATTTATGGATTTGGTTTTGTCTAATTCAAATAAGGGCATTTTAGAAAATTTTGATTACCTTAGTATAAGTGTTGTTTTTCCTAGATTCAGTATTAGAATAAGATTCTATTTGTTTTAGTATATATATAGATGTCAAATTCCGTTTTTGTTTATCCAATAACAGCGCACCAAGTTTATTTCTTTTTGTGTGCTTTGTACGTGCATGTTCACAAGAAGAAAAAGGAATTAATCCGTGCAATTCGTCCTCTTCTTATTTCTTTTATCTTGGTTCACAAGTTTTAATAACAACTCTTTGTTTAAATATTCCCCATATTTCATATATGCGGACAAATTTGGCTGTCGGAAATATTGGGTCAGTTTTGAGTAGTGGCATAGTCATTATTTTACTTTCATCGACTAGTAAATAAAAAAATTTGTTTTGAGAAGTTTACAGATTGTATGTTAAGTTAACGTAAAAAGAGTTTTGATGACATAAACCCACCTTAGATGTTCCCTTGAGCAACAAATATAGGCATATAGCATACCTGTATATTGATTTTTTTATATAGTTACATATATGAAAGGATACATAGGAGTACATGAAAAACCAAATGCACAAGGGTGCTTATTGTAATTGTAACTGTAACTCCGACCTTATTTTTATAGTGTCACACTGAAGAAACCAGATACGATCTTAAAATATATAAAATACATTATATAAGTAGCACATTTAGAAGACGAAACAAAAAGGACCATTTAACATTTGTTTCCATCAAAGACAAGCATGCATGCTGTGTCATATATCATGCTTTTGGCTGAAGAATGACACCCAAAGAGTCCACGTAAAGCCCACACCTTCCATAAAATCCGGAAAACTTACCATTTGTGACCCCAAACGAGAAATCAGTCCCAGGGTTTGTGCCGTATGGCCCATAGGTGTACTTGTTGGTCTCAAAAGACAATGACGTAATCACTGTTAAATTGTTAATAAATCCAACACGTCCACTAATCCCAATGAGGAACTCACCATCAGCGAAGGTGATCTAAAGCCGAAAAATAAATATCATGATTGATATACTAATTATAAAATAAGAACTTAAGTTCGATACTTACGTGTATATGTTACAGATGAATTCAAAGCTTACCGTATTAGATGAGCCACCATCGCCACCGAAGTGTTGAGAAGTAAGCGTAAAGCCATACTTATCCTTGTAAGCGAAGCGGATGGAATTTACAACGTCTCCACTACTAATAGTTAGCCCTGCAAGACTACCACCATCAGGTATTATGAATTGCCAGACGTTTTCTCCACCTTTACCTCCCCAAGGTGTACCCCATACGTATGTGGCACTGGTTTCCTGCATATGGATCAGAAATAAAATATTACTAAAAGAGTTGAAAGAATTTTAGCAATGAAGAAACAATGTAAACCTAACATTCTCAAATATAAAAAAAACAAACTCTCAGAATATGGTGAAAGTATGTACCATTTTGCTCGGCCTGTATTTCAGAAAAGTTGGACGATGTTCCTTATGAAACTCTGAAGTTGTTCATCTAGCCTATATATATCTAAAATATTTCATGAAATCCATGTCTAAAACATTTCATGAGATCCACGTTTTCAAATGATTTATCTATATACACGACAATATTCCAACTGGACGATGAAATAATTGATCTCTATAAAGAATTTTCAATAGTTGATTGATAATGTTTACCCTTAAATTAAAGAAACCATTTACGTACATAAGATACACTTTTATTTCTGGCCCTTATAATTATGTATGTATTTAAAAATGTACCTTTTAGTTTTCAAAAATTTATTTCATACCCTTATTATTTTATTGTATTAACATAATATAAACTCTTTGTATGTAATATTTCTATAGTAAGTGTAAATACATTATTGATTTGTTTTGTCTAATTATAAATAATCGTGTCAAACACAAATTATTTATTTTTTGGTCTTGTGTTTTCACAATTTATTTGTCGGTCTTAAATACTATTTCATTTTATTGATCAAAAACATATTTTTTTTATGTTCTTTTATAAGTTATGATACACTTACAACTTACAAGTGTCAAGAACCATATGTAAATGAATGAACAAACATAAATATTCAAATCAAGAACCACATGTAATAAAGTATAATTCTTTTTTAACAAGTGTCAGATAACATAATTCTAAGAATATTACAATTACAATGTGGGGAATTTGAAGGAATATAAACATCCAGTCAAACATTATACATTGTTTTCCATCTCAAGTCATGTTTTCTATCTGTGTGATGCAAGGGAATTCATTTGAAATTTGATTCATAAGTGTATATGAATTATATATTGTTTGTTCTTGGTTGAACTATTAGCTAGCTATGCATTGTGTTTCATTATTTGTTGTTATGACCGCTAATATGCTAAACGTCATAAACTATAAATTGGTCGGTTGTTATAGACAAACATATATGAAAAAAAACGAACATAAATGGACATGAATATCTAAATTAAGAACCATACGGAAATAAATGAACATACACATCCAAATCTATAACGGATATCTATATATATATATATATATATATATATATATATATATATATATATATATATATATATATATATATATATATATATACTATCTTATAAAATAAATCCCACTATTTCTAAAAATAGATTGAATTAAATAATAATATTTTTTTAAGACGTCCAAATCATTAAGCTAATTGTACAACTAATCACTAATAAAATAATATTAAAATTTAAACAAACTCCTATAAATCTTCTCTTCAAAGGTTTTGACCAGATCTTTTTTCATCCAAATAAATACTCATCACCCTATAATTTGGTAATTTCATCAATTTTTCTTTATTTTTAATATGACATGTTTCCTAAAACAAACTAATGATTGAATTGAAAAATAATCATTCACCATCGAAAAGAAATTAATTGTCGAAACAAACTATTTGTCTCCCGCCGCTTTGCGAGGGTAAACGGCTAGTACGTATGTATATATATATATATATATATATATATATATATATATATATATATATATATATATATATATATATATATATATATATATTAGAAACAAGTTAGAAAAGCGATATATTGGTTGAAATTAAAAATATAAACTTAAAGCAATGAAACATATCGTTAAAATTTAATAAAAATAAACTTCATCGAAAATGCATTTGAATTTATAGTATTACTTAAAATAAAACACATAGCATTAACATTTTAATTGAAATTATTTGAAATATATCTAGAAGATTTTCATCGTAGTCACTGTGATATTTTATTGCTCATGTTAAATATGTTACCATGAAAAAAATGTTATACAATGGTATTTTATGAGATTTTTTACATCAGTGATTATATAAAAAGTAAAAAAAAAACAAAAAAATGAAAAAAAAAGATGAACAACTTTCAATGTGTGATTTGATATTTTTTTATAATATGAGACCTAAACATATTAATTAATCTCTATTCAAATAAATAAATAGTTTTAATCTTTTTTTGTCAAGTGTCACTCTAATACAACTTTTTATTAATATTATGTCATGTGTTATGTAAATATATTAGGCAATTCATTTCAAAATTCAAATTTACATTTTCTAATTATATGTTAAATTTGAAGTTATAATAACTTTAAAATTTTGATATATCTCTTAATTAATAATTTATTTAAAATGACTTATTTAAAATAAGAGATTAATAATTATAGTTTTTTATTATAAAAGTTTAATTAATTTTATAACCGTGGTTACCACGAGTTATAAACTAATGTAATAAATATACCTCATTCTTATATTATTACACAAATTTATTTTATTTATTGAGATTGCAAGACCTATACATTGCTAGACCTATGAAATTTGATTTTATTAATCGTCAGATAATTCAAATATAGAAGTATTACAATTATTGTATAGTGTAGATGGAGGAATATAAGAATTCAGTCATGCAACATAAATGGTTTTCCATCCAACTCACCGTGTCGAATTGTAATAACGCCAAAGCAGCAAAATAATAGACATTAGATATGTTCCTTGTAAATCAACATTCACATAATGAGCACCTTGAACAAAATCGATAACAATAACTCCATGATTTGAGATGTACTGCGGCCCTAGCCAAAGTGGAAAACATGTTGACGGACCATGTTTACTTAGAAAATGAATAATTATACCGTACGTGTTAGCAATGAAAAACTCTATGTACAACATAATCAACCAACGGTCTCTTAGAGCAAAACATGATCAATAGAAATTCATTGAGTGACTTATGTTGTTTAAATCGTTATTATAAATCAGAGCGAACTCGTTGCGGTGCCCTGACAAATTATTGTGTAAATCTGATCGAATTTTACACTAATCATCTTGACTATAACCGAGAGACATAACTATTGTATGAAATCCACAAAACTATCTTTTGTCACGTTTTGGATATTTGTGTCGTATGTAAACATTTGTTTTTGTTATTTTTAACATTTTACGGCACCTAGACAAATTAAAACTTTATGATAACATATGTTTGATAGTGAATATATATAAATATATATTTTATTTATAAATTTTAAATAGATGAACATTCTTAGAATTTAAATTAAAAATCTAAAAACTACAAGGTATGTTTTGAAACTATTCAAATATGTTGATGAAACAATGAACAAATATGTTGATGAAATAGTGAGACGGTAATGATGGGACGTACCAAGCAGAATAAAGGAATTACTCCTTGTAAATTGTCCTCTTCCTCTTTCTTTTATTTTGGCTCACAAGTCTTAATAACAACCTTTGGTTTACACTTAGTATCAGAGACTACAAATCATGGAGATGTAGAAGGCTGGTTTGGGAGTAAGAAAAGGAGTAGTCTTTCGTTTCAGGGTAAACGTAATGGATTCAGTTTAAGGGGGCATGATTCGTTTTTAAGTTCAAGTTGAAGCATCTCAATAGCAACCCCGATTTCTCTTAATCAGGCTTGTTCTAACGATAACAAGAGACAAACCGGAGGTACGTGATAAACAGACAGAAAGACATCAAAGCAAGTGGCTTTGATTCGATTCGTTTTTGCGGATGATAGATGACAGTAAAGGTGGTCTTACCATGTACTATTGGTCGGTAGAAAAAATGCTCTCAGAACAAGCTTGATTAAAGAGGTCGGGGTTGTCAAAAGAGAGATTGGATGTCGATAGTAAAAGAACAAGGCTCGATGTCATATCATGTTCTTGTTTTGACCCCAAAGAATTATCTGGTGTGATCAATCAAAGTCAAGTTGATTATGCGTGTACAAGACATATGGGAGATGGTTAAACCAAGGGTGTTCGGTAGAAGAATCTCTCAGAATAGGATTGATTGGCGCACATATGGTTGTCAAAACAAGAAGGGAATCGACAAACAACACGGTGTGAACATTATGGCGTTGGAAGTTCAAATCAGGTGGTTTTAGATGTGGCCAAGGAAGAGGTCAGGGATCCAAGAAAGGTCGAGATGATACTGAACGTGTCCAACGGGATGTCATGTTACATATTACACATGTTGTACACAATCAAAATGGTTGAGAGAAGACTTTACGTGTGACCGGGATGGAGGATGGGTGTCCAGGAAATTCTAGAATCAAGATGGTTTGAAAAGATGTTGATTAAACACTATTCTGAATGAGCATTATGATCCAACAGATTAAGGGGTGATTGTTGGATTAATCGGTTTATAAGAAAAAAAATTATTTATGGATTTGGTTTTGTCTAATTTAAATAAGGGCATTTTAGAAAATTTTGATTACCTTAGTATAAGTGTTGTTTTTCCTAGATTCGGTATTAGAATAAGATTCTATTTGTTTTAGTATATATATAGATGTCAAATTCCGTTTTTGTTTATCCAATAACAGCGCACCAAGTTTATTTCTTTTTGTGTGCTTTGTACGTGCATGTTCACAAGAAGAAAAAGGAATTAATCCGTGCAATTCGTCCTCTTCTTATTTCTTTTATCTTGGTTCACAAGTTTTAATAACAACTCTTTGTTTAAATATTCCCCATATTTCATATATGCGGACAAATTTGGCTGTCGGAAATATTGGGTCAGTTTTGAGTAGTGGCATAGTCATTATTTTACTTTCATCGACTAGTAAATAAAAAAATTTGTTTTGAGAAGTTTACAGATTGTATGTTAAGTTAACGTAAAAAGAGTTTTGATGACATAAACCCACCTTAGATGTTCCCTTGAGCAACAAATATAGGCATATAGCATACCTGTATATTGATTTTTTTATATAGTTACATATATGAAAGGATACATAGGAGTACATGAAAAACCAAATGCACAAGGGTGCTTATTGTAATTGTAACTGTAACTCCGACCTTATTTTTATAGTGTCACACTGAAGAAACCAGATACGATCTTAAAATATATAAAATAAATATATATGAGTAGCACATTTAGAAGACGAAACGAAAAGAACCATTTAACATTTGTTTCCATCAAACACAAGCATGCATGATGTGTCATATATCATGTTTTCGGCTGAAGAATGACACCCAAAGAGTCCACGTAAAGCCCACACCTTCCATAAAATCCGGAAAACTTACCATTTGTGACCCCAAACGAGAAATCAGTCCCAGGGTTTGTGCCGTATGGCCCATAGGTGTACTTGTTGGTCTCGAAAGACAATGACGTAATCACTGTTAAATTGTTAATAAATCCAACACGTCCACTAATCCCGATGAGGAACTCACCATCAGCGAAGGTGATCTAAAGCCGAAAAATAAATATCATGATTGATATACTAATTATAAAATAAGAACTTAAGTTCGATACTTACGTGTATATGTTACAGATGAATTCAAAGCTTACCGTATTAGATGAGCCACCATCGCCACCGAAGTGTTGAGAAGTAAGCGTAAAGCCATACTAATCCTTGTAAGCGAAGCGGATGGAATTTACAACGTCTCCACTACTAATAGTTAGCCCTGCAAGACTACCACCATCAGGTATTATGAATTGCCAGACGTTTTCTCCACCTTTACCTCCCCAAGGTGTACCCCATACGTATGTGGCACTGGTTTCCTGCATATGGATCAGAAATAAAATATTACTAAAAGAGTTGAAAGAAATTTAGCAATGAAGAAACAATGTAAACCTAACATTCTCAAATATAAAAAAAAAAAAACAAACTCTCAGAATATGGTGAAAGTATGTACCATTTTGCTCGGCCAGTATTTCAGATAAGTTGGACGATGTTCCTTATGAAACTCTGAAGTTGTTCATCTAGCCTATATATATCTAAAATATTTCATGATATCCATGTCTAAAACATTTCATGAGATCCACGTTTTCAAATGATTTATCTATATACACGACAATATTCCAACTGGACGATGAAATAATTCATCTCTATAAAGAATTTTCAATAAGTGATTGATTATGTTTACCCTTAAATTAAAGAAACCATTTACATACATAAGATACACTTTTATTTCTGGCCCTTCTAATTATGTATTTATTTAAAAATGTACCTTTTAGTTTTCAAAAAATTATTTCATACCCTTATTATTTTATTGTATTAACATAATATAAACTCTTTGTATGTAATATTTCTATAGTAAGTGTAAATACATTATTGATTTGTTTTGTCTAATTATAAATAATCGTGTCAAACACAAATTATTTATTTTTTGGTCTTGTGTTTTCACAATTTATTTGTCGGTCTTAAATACTATTTCATTTTATTGATCAAAAACATATTTTTTTATGTTCTTTTATAAGTTATGATACACTTACAACTTACAAGTGTCAAGAACCATATGTAAATAAATGAACAAACATAAATATTCAAATCAAGAACCACATGTAATAAAGTATAATTCTTTTTTAACAAGTGTCAGATAACATAATTCTAAGAATATTACAATTACAATGTGGGGAATTTGAAGGAATATAAACATGCAGTCAAACATTATACATTGTTTTCCATCTCAAGTCATGTTTTCTATCTGTGTGATGCAAGGGAATTCATTTGGAATTTGATTCATAAGTGTATATGAATTATATATTGTTTGTTCTTGGTTGAACTATTAGCTAGCTATGCATTGTGTTTTATTATTTGTTGTTATGTCCGCTAATATGCTAAACGTCATAAACTATAAATTGGTAGGGTTGTTATAGACAAACATATATGAAAAAAAAAACGAACATAAATGGACATGAATATCTAAATTAAGAACCATACGGAAATAAATGAACATACACATCCAAATCAATAATGGATATATATATATATATATATATATATATATATATATATATATATATATATATATATATATATATATATATATATATATATATATATATATATATATATCTTTATTATCTTATAAAACAAATCCCACTATTTCTAAAAATAGATTGAATAAAATAATAATATTTTTTTAAGACGTCCAAATCATTAAGCTAATTGTACAACTAATCACTAATAAAATAATATTAAAATTTAAACAAACTCCAATAAATCTTCTCTTCAAAGGTTTTGACCATATCTTTTTTCATCCAAATGAATACTCAACACCCTATAATTTGGTAATTTCATCAATTTTTCTTTATTTTTAATATGACATGTTTCCTAAAACAAACTAATGATTGAATTGAAAAATAATCATTCTCCATCAAAACGAAATTAATTGTCGAAACAAACTATTTGTCTCCCGCTGCTTTGCGCGGGTAAACGGCTAGTATGTATGTGTATATATATATATATATATATATATATATATATATATATATATATATATATATATATATATATATATATATATATATATATTAGAAACAAGTTAGAAAAGCAATATATTGGTTGGAAATTAAAAATATAAACTTAAACCAATAAAACATATCGTTAAAATTTAATGAAAATAAACTTTATCAAAAATGCATTTGAATTTATAGTATTACTTAAAATAAAACACATAGCATTAACATTTTAATTGAAATTATTTGAAATATATCTAGAAGATTTCCATCGTAGTCACTATGATATTTTATTGCTCATGTTAAATATGTTACGATGAAAAAAATGTTATACAATGGTATTTTATGAGATTTTTTACTACAGTGATTATATAAAAAGTAAAAAAAAAATGAAAAAATGAAAAAAAAAAAGATGAACAACTTTCAATGTGTGATTTGATATTTTTTTTATAATATGAGACCTAAACATATTAATTAATCTCTATTCAAATAAATAAATAGTTTTAATCTTCTTTTGTCAAGTGTCACTCTAATACAACTTTTTATTAATATTATGTCATGTGTTATGTAAATATATTAGGCAATGCATTTCAAAATTCAAATTTACATTTTCTAATTATATGTTAATTTTGAAGTTATAATAACTTTAAAAATTTGATATATCTCTTAATTAATAATTTATTTAAAATGACTTATTTAAAATAAGAGATTAATAATTATAATTATTTATTATAAAATTTTAATTAATTTTATAACCGTGGTTACCACGAGTTATAAACTAATGTAATAAATATACCTCATTCTTATATTATTACACAAATTTATTTTATTTATTGAGATTGCAAGACCTATACATTGCAAGACCTATGAAATTTGATTTTATTAATCGTCAGATAATTCAAATATAGAAGTATTACAATTATTGTATAGTGTAGATGGAGGAATATAAGAATTCAGTCAAGCAACATAAATGGTTTTCCATCCAACTCACCGTGTCGAATTGTAATAACGCCAAAGCAGCAAAATAATAGACATTAGATACGTTCCTTGTAAATCAACATTCAACGGGATGTCATGTTACATATTACATGTGTTGTAAACATTCAAAATGGTTGAGAGAAGACTTTAGGTGTGACCGGGATGGAGGATGGGTGTCCAGGAAATTCGAGAATCCAGATGGTTTGAAAAGATGTTGATTAAACACTATTTTTAATGAGCATTATGATTAAACAGATTAAGGGGTGATTGTTGGATTAATCGACTTATAAGAAAAAAAAAATATTTTAGGATTTGGTTATGTCTAATTCAAATAAGGGAATTTTAGAAAATTTTGATTACCTTAGTATAAGTGGAATTTTTCCTAGATTCGGTATTAGAATAAGATTCTATTTGTTTTAGTGTGTGTGTGTGTATATATATATATATATATATATATATATATATATATATATATATATATATATATATATATATATATATATATATGTCAAATTCCATTTTTGTTTATCCAATAACAGCACAATAAGTTTATTTCTTTTTGTGTGCTTTGTACGTGCATGTTCACAAGAAGAAGAAAGGAATTAATCTGTGCAATTCGTCCTCTTCTTATTTCTTTTATCTTGGTTCGCAAGTTTTAATCATAACCTTTTGTTTAAATATTCCCCATGTTTCATATATGCGGACAAATTTGGCTGTCGGAAATATTGGGTCAAGTAGTGTCATAGTCATTATTTTACTTTCATCGACTAGTAAATAACAAAATTTGTTTTGAGAATTTTAGAGATTGTATATTAAGTTAACGTAAAAACACTTGTATATTGATTTTTTTATATAGTTACATATATGAAAGGAAACATAGGAGTACATGAAAAACCAAATGCACAATGGTGCTTATTGTAATTGTAACCGTAACTCCGACCTTATTTTTCTAGTGTCAAAATGAAGAAACCAGATACGATCTTAAAATATATAAAATAAATATATATGAGTAGCACATTTAGAAGACGAAACGAAAAGAACCATTTAACATTTGTTTCCATCAAACACAAGCATGCATGATGTGTCATATATCATGTTTTCGGCTGAAGAATGACACCCAAAGAGTCCACGTAAAGCCCACACCTTCCATAAAATCCGGAAAACTTACCATTTGTGACCCCAAACGAGAAATCAGTCCCAGGGTTTGTGCCGTATGGCCCATAAGTGTAGTTGTTGGTCTCGAAAGACAATGACGTAATCACTGTTAAGTTGTTAATAAATCCAACACGTCCACTAATCCCGATGAGGAACTCACCATCAGCGAAGGTGATCTAAAGCCGAAATATAAATATCATGATTGATATACTAATTATAAATAAGAACTTAAGTTCGATACTGACGTGTATATGTTACACATGAAATCAAAGCTTACCGTATTAGATGAGCCACCATCGCCACCGAAGTGTTGAGAAGTAAGCGTAAAGCCATACTGATCCTTGTAAGCGAAGCGGATGGAATTTACAACGTCTCCACTACTAATAGTTAACTCTGCAAGACTACCACCATCTGGTATTAAGAATTGCCAGATGTTTTCTCCACCTTTACCTCCCCAAGGTGTACCCCATACGTATGTGGCACTGGTTGCCTGCATATGGATCCAAAATAAAATATTACTAAAAGAGTTGAAAGAATTTTAGCAATTAAGAAACAATGTAAACCTAACATACTCAAATATAAAAAACAAACTCTCAGAATATGGTGAAAGTATGTACCATTTTGCTTTGTGTGTATTTCAGATAAGTTGGACGATGTTCCTTATGAAACTCTGAAGTTGTTCATCTAGCCTATATATATCTAAAATATTTCATGAGATCCATGTCTAAAACATTTCATGAGATCCACGTTTTCCAAGGATTTATCTATATACACGACAATATTCCAACTTAACGATGAAATGATTGATCTGTATATAGAATTTTCAATAAGTGATTGATTATGTTTACACCCTTAAATTCAAGAAACCATTTACATATATAAGATACACTTTTATTTCTAGCCCTTCTAGTTATGTATGTATTTAAAAATGTACCTTTTAGTTTTCAAAAATTTATGTCATACCCTTATTATTTTATTGTATTAACATAATATAAACTCTTTGTATGTATTATTGACTTGTTTTGTCTAATTATAAATAATGTGTCAAACACAAATTATTTATTTTTATGTCTTGTGTTTTGACAATTTACTTTTCAGTCTTAAATACTATTTCATTTTATTGATCAAAAACTTATTTTTTTTGTATGTTCTTATATAAGTTATGATACACTTACAACTTACAAGTGTCAAGAACCATATGTGAATAAATGAACAAACATAAATATTCAAATCAAGAAGCACACATAATAAAGTATAATTCCTTTTTAACAACTGTCAGATAACATAAATCTTAGAATATTACAATTACAATGTTGGGAATTTGAAGGAATATAAACATCCTTTCAAACATTATACATTGTTTTCCATCTCAGGTCTTGTTTTCTATCAGTGTGATGCACGGGAATTCATTTGGAATTTCTTTCATAAGTGAATATGAATTATATATTATTTGCTCTTGGTTGAAGTATTAGCTAGCTATGCATCGTGTTTTATTAATTGTTATGTCTACTAATATGCTAAACGTCATAAACTATAAATTGGTCGGTTGTTATAGATATAGACAAACATATATGAAAATAAACGAATATAAATAGAAATGAATATCTAAATTAACAACCATAGGGAAATAAATGAACATTAACATCCAAATCAATAACTGATATATATATATATATATATATATATATATATATATATATATATATATATATATATATATATATATATATATATATATATATATATATATATATATATATATATATATATATATATATATATATATATATATATATATATATAATGTGATTAGAAACAAGTTAGGAAAGCGATATATTGGTTGGTCATTAAAAATATAAACTTAAAGCAATAAAATATATCGTTAAAATTTAGTGAAAATAAACTTTATCGAAAATGTATTTAAAATTATAGTAATACTTAAAATAAAACACAGAGCATTAACATATTGAAATTATTTTAAATATATCTAGAAGATTTCCATCGTAGTCACTGTCAGATTTTATTACTCGTGTTAAATATGTTACCATGAAAAAAATGTTATACAATTATATTTTATGAGACTTTTTACTATAGTGATAAAATAAAAAGTAAAAAAAGATGAATAACTTTCAATGTATGATGTGATATTTTTTTATAATGTGAAATAAATGAGATATAAACATATTAATTAATTTATATTTTAATAAATGAATAGTTTTAATCTTTTTTTGTCAAATGTCACTTTAATACAACTCTTTATTAATATTATGTCATGTGTCATGTAGATATATTAGGCAAATCATTTCAAAATTCAAATTTACATTTTCTAATTATATGTTAATGTGAAGTTATAATAACTTTAAATTTTAATATAACTCTTAATTAATAATTTATTTAAAATGTCTTATTTAAAATAACTGATTAATAATTATAAATTTTTATTATGAAAGTTTAGTTAATTTTATAATTGTGGTTCTCGCGGGTTATAAACTAATGTAATTAATGTACCTCATTCTTATATTATTACACAAATATATTTTATTTATTGAGATTGCAAGACCTATACATTGCAAGACCTATGCATAATAAAGTAGAAATTTTATTGTATTAATCGTCAGATAATTCAATTATACAAGTATTACAATTATGGTATAGTGTAGATGGAGGAATATAAGAATTCAGTCAAGCAACATAAATGGTTTTTCATCCAACTGACCATGTTGAATTTTAGTAACGTCAAGGCAACAAAACAATATACATTAGATATGTTCCCTGTACATCAACATTCACATAATGAGCACCTTGAATTATATCGATAACAATAACTCCATGATTTGAGATGCATTGAGGCCCAAGCCAAAGTGGAAAACATGTTGACGAACCATCTTTGCTTAGAAAATGAATAATTATGGCGTACCTGTTAGCGATGAAAAACTCAATGTACAACGTAATCAGCCAACGGTCTCTTAGAGCAAAACATGATCAAAAGAAATTCAGTGAGTGACTTATGATGTTTAAATCATTATTATAAATCAGAGCGAACTCGTCGCAGTGCCCTGACAACTTATTGTGTAAATCTGATCGAATTTGACACTAATCATCTTGACTATAACCGAGAGACTTAACTATTGTATGAAATCAACAAAATTCACGTTTTGGATATTTGTGTCGTATGTAAACATTTGTTTTTGCTATTTTTAACATTTTATGGCACCTAGACAAATTTAAACTTTACGACAACTAGGGGTGAGCGCGGTGCGGTTATTAGCTAAAACCTCACCACTAACCGCAAATGCGGTTAATCCATTTTCAAAACCGCATGGTGCGGTTATTTTTGCGGTGCGGTTTTGTTTTTTTTTTTGTGTTGCTTATTAACCGCATGAATTTGGTGTCGTTATTTTGTGTAGTTTTTAACCACAGTTTAGAGCTTAAATGGTTTTAAGAGTTCAAACATATTACTTGTAATAATATAAAAAACCTTAAGGTATAAAAAATTAACTTAAATTACAAACAACTAATATCTTAAAAACATCAAACCAATAGTAAGTAACAATAAATATCTTAAAATTGTCTAATTTCACCATTTTTTAAAGTTAAACATAAAATACTTTTGTCTTCTGATATTTATCCATCTTTCATCCATGAAACATGTCTTATTTTTAATATTTAATATGTTAATAATTAATAAAAAAATTGTATATAATATATACGGTGCGGTGCGGTTTTTTTTGCGGTTTTTGAAAACCAATAACCGCACCACACCGCAAGTTTGCGGTTTTTGGAAAAAAGAAAACCTCACCATCGGTTTTTATTGTGGTTGCGGTTAATCGGTTGCGGTTTATGCGGTTTTTGCGGTTAATTTTTGTTGCGGTGCGGTTTTTGCTCACCCCTAACGACAACATATGTTTGATAGTGAACACGTATAAATATATATTTTATTTAAGAATTTTATAACATTCTTAGAATTTATATATAGTTTAATTTTGAGTTCCTTTAGAAAAAGTGAAGTTTTGCTAGTTAGGACTATAGCCACAGAAGTTTTGAATATTGGCAGTTCACCTCCTTTGGCTTTTGGTAATATCATTTTCACCACAAAGATTTTAATATTCGCTTTTCCCCGATATTTTGCCTCAACATTTGACTGGATGTGTCGGTGTGGTGGACACATGTTATTCCATGTGTTCTTCCCTGACTCGCGTCCTATACCTCCACCGTCGTTAGTTAAATCGTACTGACTCTAGATGCTTCCCACCGACTCTTAACCTACTAAAATAATCTCCTTCTTCCACCGTTCCATCCAGTATTCTCTTATTTTCTCCCAAACAAATTCTTTGCTTGAATAAGCCTCTTCACATGTCGGTCGTCCTCGAACAAACATTTAGCGTTTCTCCGGGTTTGTCCGATCGTTTCCGGTGAAGTCGGCAACTCGATGACCGATGTGGCTCATCATCTCTGCACGTGTACAACTGGTGAGTTAAAATTCTGCATTACAAGCCATCGATTTTTATTTTTCTGTATCCTTCGATCCTGGTAAATCGAACATACAATTGTTCAATAACTTTTAAATAAACAAGAGCCAGTTTTTCTTTCCATTTGGAGTCCATTCTAATTGCATTCCCTACGGACCTCTGTATCTACCATTCTAGTGATTCCTTTGATTAAAATCATGTTTTCCTTCATGTTCATCGTTTTCAGTTGAATCTTGTGATTTCTTTGATTAAAATTGTGTTTTCCTTCGTGTTCATAGTTTTCAGTTGAAGATTAGGTTTTCCTGATTGGCTTCTGATAAAACTCAAGGATGGACCGGTGACTCTTTTGATCGATAAAAAGATTAGGTACGGTTCGATTTCAGTTCCAATTACCTTTGGTTGTAACTATTAAGGTATCGTCCTCGTTGTTTGTCACTTTTCCGTTGTGTAATTTCATTCCATTTTATCTTGTACTTACATTTCGTCTCCTTTTACTTTGATTTTGTTTATGTGAATTGAATTTCTAACTCCTTAGCTAATAATCGATTAGAGTTGGTAATTTTAGGATAGTAATCATTTTTAATCACTAGCTAATTAGTAAATTTGATGTTTTTGCTGTGAAATTCTACTTATTTACTTTTACATCTTTATGAATTGTGAGTCGCAACTAATATTGAATACTGATACTTTAAAATTATGTGGAATTGTATAGAAAGACTGATTTGTTGGCATGAATTCTTGATGATTTAATCATTCTTTTTCAAAACATCAAGGAGAAAAAGGATGAATGATAAAGCAACGGTGCTTTTACCCATTAAGACCCAATTTTCTAAAATTACCCCTCTATTGGCCACTCTAATTCCATGTTATTTAACATTATTTTTTGGGAATTATCACTAATGAAATTATTTTATGATCGTTTTAGTTATGTATGTCAACATGTTCTTGCAAAAGTGGAACCACACAAACAATGAGTATTCTAACATATCAAATCATGGGTCGGCATTGGTGCCTTCGACCTACTAAAAATGGTAAGGAAACTTACCTCAACTACCGAATCTCACTAAAATCCCTAGATGTTGTCCTGATGAATCCCCGAGCTATCAATACAAATAGCACCCAATTAACATTGGGGTTTCAATACATATCCAACAATCTAAACTTAGGGTAAAAATACCATTTCACCCCTTACTCAGTTTAGTCCCAAACTAAGGCCCAACTCAATATCTAGAAGGCCCAAAACCAAATAATCAATCAAGGCCCACTTATGGCCTAATTTTCCAAATTCGGCCCAAACTCCTTCATGGGGTTTACCATAAAGCCCAACAAACTTCCTAGTCCAAACTCTTAGCCCAAAAGCTTGATTCTAGGTGGCCTACTAAGGCCCAAGGCAACAAAGTCCAGAGAAATGACCCAACCAAGGCCCAAAAGCTGCAAAGCCCAACAGACTGAGTACGCGGGGCGTACTCAGCTATATGCTAAGCATCCACGCAACTTCAGTTGTAAGTCGCGGATACAAACTTGTACGACCAGCATACCCAACCATTAAACCAAAATCAACCTTAAGCTCTTAATGCTTAGGACTAGAAGCCCAAACCACAGATCCAAGTCCTAATAAACGTTTATAACCATAAAGTCACTAACTTTTTGACTTTGTATGCACCATACAGACCCAACTTCAAAATATAACACCCTACTTTCATCAAATGGGCCTAAACTCTTACATGAATGAATTTAAACCTTAAAGGTGACAACTTTATGCAACTAGAACCTCAAAAACACCAAGAGTGGCAACTCAAAGCTCCTGAAGTGGTATCAAATCACTAGATTTCATTCTTGGGGCCAAAAGGGACCAAACACACACAAATGAAAGATCTAAGCCATTAATGAGAAAGTTTATAGCTTTTTACCACAAATAAGGTCGAAATGAAGAAAATAAACAAGATCCACAAGCTCTTTCTTGATCCACCACCTTACACCAAGCTTCTACTCCTTGAATATGAACCAAAATCACCAAAATAAACACAATGAGCTCAAAACACAAAGGAGAATCTTAGGGTTTCGTGCTTGTGGCTATAGGGACAATGAAGACTGGGAAATTAGGGTTTCATGGTCCATAATGATGCTTATATGGTGCCCAACCCCAAAAATTAGGGTTTCCAAATGACTCACATACGCTCTGCGTACATACACGTACTCGATCCCGTCTCGCATGCGTACGTTAGGCGTACCATGTGGTACGTCCTACAAACTTGCTTTATATCTTGTACGCTAAGAGTACCATGTGGTACGCCCAACGTACAACTCAAGGACCAAAAATGCAACATTAAGAACAATAAGGGAAATAAAGAAACCTACCAGGATTCATGCATTACAGTCTACTTATAGTTTTTCCTGTCGCTGTACATCCATGGTCTTTCATGCAAAAGTCATAAAGACAATCTAGCATATTGTGACACCTAGTGTCCTACATAGTATATTGAGATGACTCACCTGATTAAAGAGCTTAAATTCGCTACCCAAAGTCCAATTAATCAACTACACAAACTTCCTAACCAAACAGAGATTAATCCTTAGTTTATAGCTCAAACCCTTCAATTTAACCCAAAGTCAAACTGGTCAAAAAGTCAACATTCAACAGTCAAATTCAACGATCAACAACCAATAATCACCATGTTATAGCCAATCCCTTTGGCTGTGGCATGGTCAATAAAGGACAAAATAGATGTGAGGCATGCAAACCACCATACCATGACCAACACCCCACCATGCTGTAGCAAACACCCAAACAACTTATTTCATTAAGCTCTTAACCACTAAGTCTAGAGCCCTAAGGCTGAGGTCTGATTCTTTTAATGATTCTCATGGATAAAGTTTCCAACTTTATCCATTCCAAAGGCTTAAAACAATGAGACCTCTAAGCTTAACTCTCCAAGGGACCAAAAATATCACAAAAAGCCATGCATACCACTCAAATGAAGATGAAGTCCATATATTAGCACCACAATGGGTCTAGAACACTTAAAGATTCAACCTTTAACTGTGTATTTGTCCAATATCCAAATTAAAATTCATCAAAATGGACAAAACAAGCAGTTTAAACACTAAAACTCCAAATATTCTTAGATCCAAAGATGAAACACAATAAAGCAAGGATCTTCATAAATTAAAAGGGTCCAGGAGAGTAGAGATAGTAAAGATCTACAAGCTTCAAGCTTCCAAGCACAACCTTTCTTGCTTTCCTCACCAAAACACCACAAAAATGCACCAAAAGAGGTTTAAGGAGAGAGGAGGAGCTCAAACTATGAAAATGGAGGATATGGTTTGCTCGCAAGGAGCTCTTGAGGAGTTGGAGGCTGAAAAAGGACCTAAAATATGGAATAATGCCTTTCAATACGAAGCAACCTCTAATTTTATGAGCTTGGGATGTACCTTTCACCATGCCGTGGTTATAAGCTTTTACTTATTCAATTCCAACTTGAAACAATCATAATTTCTTTGTTCCACGTCCTTTTTTAGTTATCTTTATATGTATGCAAAGGTATTAAAAAGATCCGTAATACCATTCAATTGCTTATGACTTAAAACATATCAAACTAAATTCATTAATTCATGAAAAGAGCTCAAAATATCATTTTTCCCATTTTGCCTTTTGGCTCCAATTCACACTTTCAAGGGCTTAAATCACTTCAACAACATTATCAGCATCTAATAAGGGGCTAAAATTTATTCCCTTCAAACCCAGGACCTTTACTCGATGATGTCCCAAAATTAGAAACATCCCGAAATTGGATATTACACTGTAACGACTCAAATTTTCACGTCCAAAAATTTCAATTATAAAACATTACATAGAAAACATTAACAATTAAAACATTGTTTAATTGAACCACTTCACATCGAAAACCAAATTGAAATCCACAACATTTGATCAACCAAAATATCAGAGTGTCAATCCCAGAATAAACTCGTAACTGCGGAAACAAGAGAGTGTGTGTGACATGCTGCTACCGCGCCGGCTCCTTTCCCCTATATGAGGAGGTACCTGAAACCCAAAACTGAAAAACGTAAGCACAAAGCTTAATGAATTCCCCCACTGTACCACATACCATATAACCACATAACATACATAAATTGTCAGGCATATCTGGGTGCCCGACCTACCCCTTCGGTCCTCTCGACCGGACGTTGCCTAGCATACCTGGGTGTTGGCCTCCCCTTCGGTCCTCTCGACCGAATACTACCTAGCATATCTGGGTGCTGGCCTCCCCTTCGGTCCTCTCGACCGGATACTGCCTAGCATATGTGGGTGCTGGCCTCCCCTTCCGTCCTCTCGACCGGATACTGGGGAACTATTTCTCCCCTCTACTACTACCACATAACATGTATCACAATCTCAGAATCTATCTAGCATGACTGGGTATTACTACCCCTTCGGCCCTATCGACCGGATATCTTGGGGACTATTTCCCCCTACTGTCACTGGCATATAACATCATCTCATACTAGCACTTAAACATAACACAGGTAGTAGTAATCCCTAGATGAATATCACAAAGACAATCATCTACATACAACTCCTACTGGTGAGCCGGCATTGTGGCCGTAGACCCACCGCTACTGGAAGGTAACTCACCTCGAAATAGCTGCTGGTTTGTGTGGGAATTGACTGCCTGCTGCTGCTGCTACTCCGGAAATCCTCCGGCTACAATTCCCACAACATACTAAATCAATTGCTGCTAACTGTCCTTTGGGTAAAATGACCATTTTACCTCTGATCATGCCATAAGTCAAAGTCAGAGTCAACTTTCAGTTGACCCGACTCGCCGAGTTGGCTTTCCAACTCACTGAGTCCCTATCCAATCGATTGTCCTGGATCCCGTCCCTACTCGTCGAGTTAGGCGTTGACTCGACGAGTTCTCCTTCCAAACTGATTGTTCAAGTCCTTCATCCTACTCGCCGAGTTGTATGAACAACTCGCCGAGTTCATCTTCATCCGATGAACACTTATGCTACGACTCGCCGAGTTGTATGAGCAACTCGCCGAGTCTGTTCTTGATCTAAGGAGATTGCCTTGAACTCGCCGAGTCAGGGCATTGACTCGCCGAGCTCCTCCATGGATGAGTTTGGCTTCCAACTCACTGAGTCACACCCTGTGACTCGCTACTCCCACTCAAACAACGAAAAGGGGACAACTCGGAGACTCGTGAATAGACTCGCCAAGTCAGATGAACGACTCGCTGAGTCGTCGCCATGCAATCACTATATACGCGATTTTGCTCGATCCCAGTCCATGTCATTCACAGATCTGGGTTCCTAGAGCATGAATAACACGTAAAGTTTCCAACTTTATGTGTAAATATTCCTCAATGAGAGTTCTAGGGTTCAAAATGCACTAAAAGGGGTAGATCTAGGGTGTACAAGCAACATGGGTCCATAAAGGTGGTAGATCCAGGCTCCTGGAGCTCGACTCCACTTAGATCTATGAGCTACTCTACCTATTACGAGTCCTCAAGTAAACGCAAGCATGGAAATGGTTCATGAAGGACTTTAGTGGGGCCATAAGCATGAAAACATGGGGGAAAACGAGCCATACCTTAGTGAACACTCTGAGATAGCTCAAAGATGCTTGACCTCCTCTTCTCCTTCTTGATCTCCTCTCCTTCTCACTCCAAAGCTTCAAGAGAACACCAAAAGGCTTCAAATCCACAAGAATTAAGGCTTAGAACGAGGTATAGGGCTCTGAGGGTGAATGGGGGCTGGCTTGGGGCGGAAATGAGAGATTAAATAGGGTGCAAACCCTTGGAAATTAGGGTTTCATCGGACAGCGCGGACTCGCCGAGTCGCCAACTTAACCGCGTCCCAAGTCTCGTCTCTACTCGGCGAGTCAGGCCTCCAACTCGCCGAGTCCAAGGCCAAAATACAAAATACTTAGATAAATCTTGCGTACCAGGAACCAGGTGCTAAAAATCTCCCCCACTTACTTTAGACTTCGTCCTCGAAGTCTGCTGCTCGATCCTGAAATAGCTCGGGGTAGTGCTCCATCATCTCCTCCACCGGCTCCCAAGTCCACTCCGATCCCTTCCGGTGCTGTCATTGCACCTTCACGAGTTCCACTTGCTTGTTCCTCAAATCCTTCGACTTCCTGTCGAGGATTGCGACTGGGCGCTCAATGTAATTCAGGCTGTCATCAACCTGTATGTCCTCCAACGGCACTACTGCTGAATCGTCCACTAGGCACTTCCGCAGCTGAGAAACATGGAAAGTTTTGTGGATCTGGCTGAGCTCGACTGGCAGATCCAGCCTATACGCCACCTTGCCCACCCGGGCTACAACTCTGAACGGTCCGATGAATCTCGGGCCCAACTTGCCCCGCTTCCTGAATCGAATGACGCCTTTCCAAGGCGACACCTTCAGGAGAACCATATCCCTGACTTGGAACTCCAAGTCGGATCGACGCTTGTCGGCGTAACTCTTCTGTCGACTCTGAGCAGTCTGAAGCCTGCTCCGAACCTGCTGGATCCTCTCGGTCGTCTTGAGCACCACTTCGGTGCTCCCCATGACTCTCTGGCCAACTTCACCCCAGCATATCGGGGTCCTGCACCTCCGTTCGTACAACATCTCGAATGGAGGGCGGTCGATACTCGCGTGGTAGCTATTGTTGTATGAGAACTCGGCCAAGGGAAGATAGGTATCTCAGCTACCACCGAAGTCTAACACGCACGCCTGCAACATATCCTCCAAGGTCTGGATGGTCCACTCGCTCTGACCATCCGTCTGCGGGTGAAAGGCGGTGCTAAAATGCAAACGAGTTCCCAACTCGTCATTAAATCTCTTCCAAACCCTGGAAGTAAAACGCACATCCCTGTCCGAGATAACCGATACTGGCACCCCGTGCCGCGCCACGATCTCCCTGATATAGATGTCGGCCAATTTCTCGGCCGATATGCTCTCCTGAATCGGGATAAAGTGAGCACTCTTGGTCAATCGATCCACGATGACCCAAATCGAATCTACTCCACGCGCAGTCCTGGGAAGCTTAGTGATAAAATCCATCATGATGTCTTCCCATTTCCACAGTGGAATATCCAACGGCTGCATCTTGCCATGCGGTCTCTGATGTTCGGCCTTGACCTTCCTACAGGTCAAGCACCGCTCGACGTACCATGCCACATCCCGCTTCATGCAGGGCCACCAATAATCAGGACGAAGATCCCTATACATCTTCGTCGCCCCGGGATGAATAGAGAATCGGGACTTGTGCGCCTCCTCCATCAAGATCTGGCGCACGCCTCCGTGATACGGCACCCACACCCTACGGTGTAGTGTCAATAGACCTCGACTATCATAATCGAAGGAGGAAACCTGACCCACCACACGCTCGCTCTTCCGATGTTCCTCCTTGATAGCCTCCTGTTGAGCCTCCCGAATTCGCTCCAACAGGGGAGTCACTATGGTCATCCTCATGCAAACGTCCCTGATTGGCCTTCCCCGGGTGGTAGAAAATCTTACAATCATAATCCTTCACCACGTCCAACCACCGACGCTGCCTCATGTTCAGATTCGGCTGATCCATGAGGTACCTCAAACTCTTGTGGTCCGTGTAGATGGTACATCAAACCCCGTAGAGGTAATGCCGCCAAATCTTGAGGGCAAAAACCACCGCCCCCAATTCCAGATCATGCGTCGGGTAGTTCGCCTCGTGAGGCTTGAGCTGCCTCGAAACGTAGGCAATGACATGCCCCCTCTGCATCAGTACCGCGCCCAACCCTGAAATGGACGCGTCACAATAAACCACAAAATCCTCTACGCCCTCTAGCAGGGCTAAGATTGGCGCCTCGCACAATCTCTGTCTCAGCGTCTCAAACGCAGCCTGCTGCTCGGGTCCCCACCAAAAGACTACGACTTTCTTTATTAGCCGCGTCAGGGGTACGACTATCTTGGAGAAGTCCTGAATGAATCTCCGATAATATCCTGCCAATCCCAGGAAACTCCGAATCTCAGATGGAGACTTCGGAACCTCCCATCTCATCACGGCCTCGACCATGGTCGGATCGACCAGAATCCCGTTCTGGTTGACAAGGTGTCCGAGAAATTGCACCTCGCGCAACCAAAACTCACACTTGGAGAACTTGGCATACAAGCTCTCCCTCCTCAGGGTCTCCAACACCTCTCGCAGTTGCTCCTCCTGGGTCTTGGAATAAACCAAGATGTCATCGATAAAGACGATCACAGACCGATCCAGCATCGGTCTATATACGCGGTTCATGAGGTCCATGAACGCGGCAGGAGCATTGGTGAGTCCAAACGGCATCACCACGAACTCATAATGGCCATAGCGCGTCCGAAACGCGGTCTTCTGCGTATCCTCCTCCCTGACCCTCATCTGATGATAACCCGAACACAAATCGATCTTGGAAAACCAAGACGCTCCCTGAAGCTGGTCAAAGAGATCATCAATCCTCGGGAGTGGGTAACGGTTCTTCACCGTTACCTTGTTCAGCTCCCGGTAATCTATACACATCCGATGCGACCCGTCCTTCTTTTTCACGAACAGAATCAGGGCTCCCCAGGGTGAACTGCTCAGTCGAATGAATCCCTTGTCTAACAGCTCCTGCAGCTGTGTAGACAACTCCTGCATCTCAGGAGGAGCCAACCGATACGGTGCCTTGGCTATCGGAGCCGCACCAGGAACGAGGTCAATCCTAAACTCAACCTGTCGCTCCAGAGGTATCCCAGGAAGCTCCTCCAGAAAAACATTTGCGAAATCCCGAACCACCGGAACCTCGCTCACTCTCGCCTTACCCACCTCCCGGGTATCCATCACATACGCGACATATCCCGTGCATCCCTGCTGAAGATTGCGCCTAGCCCTTGCTGCTGAACATACAGTGGGTCCGCGATGTGGATTCTCACCATGAATCACTAACTCTCCCCCACTTGGGGTCCTAAATCGCACTAGTTGTTGCGCGCAATCTATCACTGCCCCATTAGGGCTCAACCAATCCATGCCTATAATCACCTTGTTCCAACGCAGCGAAATGGGAACCAGGTCTACTAAGTAGCGCTCTTCAAACAAACGCAGTACGCAATCCCGAAACACCATCGATGCTCGCACCGATCGATCATCAGCAATCTCTACCTCTAAAGGGCAATCCAACATGCTCGAAGACTCAGTGAACTTCTTGCTAAGCGCAAGAGAAACAAACGATCGGGTAGCACCCGAGTCTAACAACACCTGAACTGGGATACCGTTCACATGGAACGATCCCAAAACATATATATATATATATATATATATATATATATATATATATATATATATATATATATATATATATATATATATATATATATATATATATACACCGAGCACATATCAATCTCATAACATCATAAAATAAAAATAGAGGGAAAGAATCATACCCATCACCACATCGGGTGCGGCGCGTGCCTCCTCGGCGGTTAGCTGAAATGCCCGGCTCCTCACCACTGGAGCCTCTGCCTTGCCCTGCCGGCCATTCGTGATCCGCAGGGTCGCTGGAGCTGGCGCCTTCACCGACGCTGAAACTGTCAACTGGGGGCAATTGGCCTTCTTATGGCCCCTCTGGTTGCAGTGGAAACACATCAACTCAGACGTCTGAATAGCCGAAACTGGAGTAGTACAATCCCTGCTAAAGTGCCCTGCCTTGCCGCACTTGTAACAGCCTGCTGATCCCATCCTACATGCTCCCTCATGCGTCCTGCCGCATTTCCCGCAGCGGCTAGGTCCCCCTTGGCCTTTCGGCCTTCCATCTGATCCCCTGGGCTTCTTTCTTGAAGCCCCAACCACCTGCCCCACCTCTGCCTTCCTCTTCCGAATGTGCTCTAAGTCAATCTCCCTTTCCCTCACCCTGGCAATCATGGACTCCAGGGTAGGGCAAGCTGAAAAGCTGACATGCTCCCGGATGTCAACCCGTAGCATATCATGATAACGGGTCCTCCTCATATCCTCGTCACCCGCATACCGGGGTACCAACAAAGACCTCTCCCAGAACTTGGCGGTGATCTCCGCCACAGTCTCCGTCGTCTGCCTCATGTCCAAAAACTCCCTGGCCAGCTGCTAGAGCTCGACAGCCGGCGAAAACTCTGCCCTGAACCTGGTCACGAAGTCCGACCAGGTCATAGCCTCGATAGCTGAGGCTCCCAACGAGTCACCCACTGACTCCCACCAATCCCGAGCTCGGTCTCGTAAACACCCTGCTGCATACCTCACCTTCTACCCCTCGGGGCAGAAGCTAGTCAACTGTGCAGACTCGATGTCTACAATCCATCGCCCGGCAGCAATAGGGTCTTTCACCCCGTGGAAATCCGGCGCACCACTGCCCCTAAAGTCCTTAAAGGACAGTGTGCGAGATCCCGACTGGCCAGATGCCATGTCACTCCTGAACGCCCTGAGGCGATCCTCCATCAACTCGATGATCCCTTCCTTGATCGACCCGAAGATAATGGGGGTCGACTCAAGGATACCCCTGGTGATCTCTGACGCGATGAACTCGCGTAGTCCCTCATCTACCGGCTCGGAACCTGATCCCGATCCTGACCCCTCTCCAGAACCGCCATCTATCGACCTCGATCGAAGTACCACCATTCTGCAATACATAATAACATTCATTAGTGATACTGATACTTCCTGAGGGATCTCAACTACTTACAAGTTCCCTGGTCTTATCTTGGCCTTCCTTGGTTCGGGTACAGATTCTCTGCTTTCAGTAGTACGGGCCCATACTACCTTCCACATCTATCCGTACCTTCTTCAAGGGCTGCCTCGACTCCACCATATCCCTTCCACTATGGTTGATCACTGTTATACTCATCCTAGGCTTGCCCTAGGGAAATCTCAGGCTCCACCCTACCAGGTCCTCAGCTGTTGAAGGCCTCTTAGTAGTGCCAATTAACCATTACCTGAATACCATCACATGTGGTGAGGCTCGGATAATCCTTCGAGTAACAGGCTCATCCCTACAACATTTAGACTCAAATGAGAGCTACGCAATAGGGCCAAATCCAGCACTCTAAGATTATTCAACCCTAATCACATGTGACGTGAGGTATTCACCTAATGGCTAACTCCCACCACTCAGAGTCCCACAAAGCACAAAGCAAGCAGCATTCGAACTAAGGGAACAATCTCAAGCAAATATGTTCTCATAGAGAAAACTGATCTAGCATACAGAGCTAAACTCATACTATCAGGCATAACCTAACAGGCTATCCTACTGCTGTCTACTCGATTCTAGCATGCAATTTTCATACACCGAAGCACATAAAGCAGGCACATAAGGCATCACTCCTAGATCCTTAGTCCTAATCTAGCATGTTGTTCTACAAAAGCTGATAAACATAACATAAACTTGTATGGGTACTTTGGAGAATACTTACTTGAGCTCGGCCGGTCGCACACATCACACACTTCGTTCTTTCTCAAAACTCTTTTCTCAATTTTTAGAAAACATTTTCTTATAGAAAATCTTTTAATCCCTCGATTTGAGTTCAGACACCCCCGAAGGTGTCTCCGAATCCCTCAAACCAGGGCTCTGATACCAACTTGTAACGACCCAAATTTTCACGTCCAAAAATTTCAATTATAAAACATTACGTAGAAAACATTAACAATTAAAACATTGTTTAATTGAACCACTTCACATCGAAAACCAAATTGAAATCCACAACATTTGATCAACCAAAATATCAGAGTGTCAATCCCAGAATAAACTCGTAACTGCGGAAACAAGAGAGTGTGTGTGACATGCTGCTACCGCATCGGCTCCTTTCCCCTATATGAGGAGGTACCTGAAACCCAAAACTGAAAAACGTAAGCACAAAGCTTAATGAATTCCCCCACTGTACCACATACCATATAACCACATAACATACATAAATTGTCAGGCATATCTGGGTGCCCGACCTACCCCTTCGGTCCTCTCGACCAGACGTTGCCTAGCATACCTGGGTGCTGGCCTCCCCTTCGGTCCTCTCGACCGGATACTGCCTAGCATATCTGGGTGCTGGCCTCCCCTTCGGTCCTCTCGACCGGATACTAGGGAACTATTTCTCCCCTCTACTACTACCACATAACATGTATCACAATCTCAGAATCTATCTAGCATGACTGGGTATTACTACCCCTTCGGCCCTATCGACCGGATATCTTAGGGACTATCTCCCCTTACTGTCACTGACATATAACATCATCTCATACTAGCACATAAACATAACACAGGTAGTAGTAATCCCTAGATGAATATCACAAAGACAATCATCTACATACAACTCCTACTGGTGAGCCGGCATTGTGGCCGTAGACCCACCCCTACTGGAAGGTAACTCACCTCGAAATAGCTGCTGGTCTGTGTGGGAATTGACTGTCTGCTGCTGCTGCTGCTCCGGAAATCCTCCGGCTACAATTCCCACAACATACTAAATCAATTGTTGCTAACTGTCCTTTGGGTAAAATGACCATTTTACCCCTGATCATGCCATAAGTCAAAGTCAGAGTCAACTTTCAGTTGACCCGACTCGCCGAGTTAGCTCTCCAATTCGCCGAGTCCCTATCCAATCGATTTTCCTGGATCCCGTCCCTAATCGTCGAGTTAGGCGTTGACTCGACGAGTTCTCCTTCCAAACTTATTGTTCAAGTCCTTCATCCTACTCGCTGAGTTGTATGAACAACTCGGCGAGTTCATCTTCATCCGATGAACACTTATGTTGCGACTCGCCAAGTTGTATGAGCAACTCGCCGAGTCTGTTCTTGATATAAGGAAATTGCCTTGAACTCGCCGAGTCAGGGCATTGACTCGCCGAGCTCCTCCATGGATGAGTTTGGCTTCCAACTCACTGAGTCACACCCCGTGACTCGCTACTCCCACTCAAACAACGAAAAGGGGACAACTCGGAGACTCGTGAATAGACTCGCCAAGTCAGATGAACGACTCGCCGAGTCGTCTCCATGCAATCACTATATACGCGATTTTGCTCGATCCCAGTCCATGCCATTCACAGATCTGGGTTCCTAGAGCATGAATAACACGTAAAGTTTCCAACTTTACGTGTAAATATTCCTCAATGAGAGTTTTAGGGTTCAAAATGCATTAAAAGGGGTAGATCTAGGGTGTACAAGCTGTTGGATTAGTGTCTAAGTCCATGACTATTTTGGTATGTACTTGACCCGATGGTGCATGGTCCTTTTGGGTTGCCTTCACCAAAGCAACTTGATTGGAGAAATAAATAAAGAGAGAGAGGTTATTATGATTTATTAATATGTTATAAGAATAATATATTAAAGGAGAAATCATATTTGTTTAATTAATATTGGTCAATAATTAATTAAGAATTAGTTTTGTGATCAAATGTAATTAATTAAACTAGAGGGGTTGATTTGTAATTATGTGATAGTTACAAAATAAGGTAAGGGTTATCTTATTGATAGGTTGGACGAATTTAAGGATAAAGAGCCTTAGAATTCGAGTATGATAAGGATTAAAGGATTATCTTATTGGTTGCTTGGTGGATAAGCAACTAGATAAGGATAATGACTGAAACCCTATCTCTACACCTATATAAACACCCCTAGGGTCATGAATTCGTGTATCCCTTCCCAAGAAGTCTTAGAGACGAATTCTAACCTCCCTCCTCTCTCTTTATACCTTCTCCACTTGCTTATGGTGTTTGTAAGCCATTAGAGGAGTGACACTTGTGACTCTCAACTTTCCAAGGTCAATTCAAGGAGGAATTGGATTGTTATTGCTATATAACAATCAAGGTATGTTCTTAAACCTATTTACATGTCAATTTTGATTTCCATATGCTAGAATTAGGGTTTATAGTCTTGGATTCAAAGTATGTACAATAGAGGAACCTAGATCCGAGCTTTAGGGTTTGTATGAGCACATAGGATGTCTTATGACCAAAACCCATCAGTGGTATCAGAGCCATGATTGGTTTCTATTGTATTGATGCTTGATGTAACTTAAAATCGTGTTTTGGCCTCACTGTTTGACCTGACTCGGCGAGTCACTCTTGGACTCGACGAGTCAGCCCTACTCTGCGAGTTCCAGAGGGTGACTCGGCGAGTCGGTGCGTCAGACAGTGCTTATCTCGGGATTTCTTGCTGTTTTTGCATTGGGATAATTACCTTATCATGTTAGATTAATATTAATCCAATTATATGATATATTTGACTATATTTTTAATCTAATTGAAGATATTTATCAATTAATAAGATAATTGTTTCCTTATAAGATAATTGATTAATTATTTTAAGTAAATTGATAAATTATTTTGCAAGAAATCATCAAATATGGATAATTATGTGATTAAATGTTAATTTGAATTATTTGTTATTTGATCCTTGTTGTTGTGAAAAGTTTCATATTTGGCCCTTTAGGTTTTATAGTTTAAATTTGAACCCCAAAAGTTTTGTTGTTTTGAAATTTAAATAGTTGAAACCCTAATTTTTTGAAAAAGGTTTCAAAACTTGCCCTCAAGTTTTGGAATTTAAATTTTGATTAAATAGTTTAATTTTGATGCATATTTAAATTCTAAACCCTTATGGTTTGAAATGTTTCAAAACTTGCCCTCAAGTTTTGGAATTTAAAAGTTGATTAGGAATGTTAAATTCTAAAAACTTAGTATAGTTTTGAAAAAGTTCAAATCACACCCTTATGGTTTTATTAATTAATTAAGGTGTATAATTAAAAGAGGTTTAATAAATCCATAAAAGTTTTTGGTTTAAAATTTAATTGAATTAAAAGTATAACTATTAAATTTAACCACATAGTATTTTAAAAGTGTTAAAATACACCCTATACTATATATAACATTAAAAGTCTAACATTATATATATGTATGAGTAAAAGTCAGTCTTACCGTTAGTAGGCCTCATTCACGAAGCTGGTCTATAAGGGGTGTTTAAGGAAATTGCCTATAAAATGGCGATTGAATGGGTATCCACTCTTACCCACCGCACTCTTGACTAATGGAGGGTCGTTAGCCGAACAGGTAGGATAGGACGAAACCTTCCATTATAAGTATAATGAAATATAAAGTAACTAAATGTTTTCATAAAAATCCCAATCTTAGTTACTTAGGCGAAAGTGAATTGATGCAATTCCATGAAATTACACTTTGTGCCATTGCTAAGGCGTTAGTGGAGCGCGTGTGGTTAACCGGCACACTAAATGGTTCTAAGCAAAGGTAGCAAAGGGTGACTCAATGTTTGTCATAGTTCGGTGGAGCGTGTGTGGTTTACTGGCACATCGAATAGGTGACTGTAACATGTGAGGGCACCATGTAGTTTGCATGGTTATTCACACCCGCTTTGTGATCCTCGGCATCCCAGTCACAAACAAGAGGGGCATATCGAGATATAAACATGCCATTGAAAGTTCAATGTATCTCAAAGGATCTAGGAGTTTTCATAGATTTAAAACTTAAATTTCTTTTTCGTTTTTCATGGTGGAAATTAGTGAATCGTCATTCACTTACCTTCAAATATTCTGCAACTAGATTACGGCATCCCTTTTCTAGGTTGTAGCGTATTGTGTTGGGTCCTAGCCTTGGAATTTCATTTGGGTGATCTACCAAGGACTCAATCTATCAACTAACTTGAATTCGTTTTTCTCCCGTTTTGTAGATGTCAAAGTTCGACAACTATGGTCTTCTCAAATCCCGTGGAACAAGCATTCCACATGAAGATGATATTCCATGATTCGATCGAGGAACAAGAAATCATGCTTCACTTCCTCTACGTCCTCCAATTATTCTCCCTAACCCACAAGTTCAAAGGCTTGAAAAGTTCAAGATCACTCAAGCCCTTTTGGCAAGTAAACATAAAGAAGGAAAGTCCGTGTGTGCACACGTCCTAGGGATGAAGTCACACATTGATAAGTTAAGAATGTTGGGATCCGTTGTCTGTGAGGAAATGGCTGTTGATTGGGTTCTTCAGTCACTTCCCAACTTATATAGTGAGTTCGTAAGAGAGTACTATATGATGAACTACGACGTGACCCTTATAGATCTCACCTATATGCTTGTTGCTGCTGAATCTGCAATGATTTGGCGCAATAGAAATGCAAAGTTGATTGGTGAATCTGCCTTTGAGACCTCTATGGATATATACAATGGCAACGAAAGACATGCTATGATCGAAAAGTCTGAAGTAGTTCCATGTCCTGTTCCAAAAGAGTCGATTTGCTTTTATTGCCAAGAGAAGGGGCATTGGAGACGAAGCTGCCCCATTTACCTAAGAGATCTAAGAGATGGGAGAGTCGAAACGTATGGCTCTATTATAGGTAAAATCCATTTACTAACTCTTTTAAGCTTCTATTCTAGATTCTTAATACATAATGTAATAAGATTACAATTGATGTTTTGTAGGATCGAAGAAAAGAAAGGGAGCTTAAGGGAAGAAGTGAGCAGAATCTAACCGTGAAGGAATGGATTTCGATCGCGTTTCTCGAAGATTAGATTCTTGAGCTACTACTTAGAGTTAGAATTAGATTGCTAAGAAAGATGTATTAGCATAAGTTTTTCAATGAATTGCATTGTAAGGACAAATTTTTCCGCAATAAAATAAATTTTGATTTTAAATTTTATTTATTTATCCTTGCAATGGCGTGTATGAAAAATTGATGTTAAAATGTTTCTATTATTAGCAATAATGGATTTGGTTCTTATTGTGTTATTTATGGAAAGTTGAGGATTTACCAAATAGGGAGAGTTTCTCATCGCCCAAAGTTTCAATTGGACAGAAATTTGGAATCACGCAACTTGGTTGCACGATGAATGAGAAATTTCATATTTGGAAATTAGACAAATTCATTGACAAAGTGTCAAGTGAAGGACTAAGAGATCGAGCACACAATGTTGCGTGTTGATCAAGTCAACCATAAGAGTAACAATGATATTCGTCATGATTTACTAAAGGTTTAGTAAATATGATTATACTTACAAGATTAAGTGTAATTTTGAATTGATTAAAGGGTTTAGATCAATAGCAGAACGAATAACAAGAATCAAGTAGGCAGAGAGATAAAAGTTTCTCCATTCTAAGAAGAAGGGAGAGTACCTTTTATGCTTTATGATAGGTCTTAATGATTAAGAACCATATCTCAATTGATCCTCTAAGTGAGTCTTAGTACAATTGTATGTCTAAGAAGAGGAATCAAGAATTGAAGAAATGGTTAAATCAACAAGTCAATCATACTTCGTTCCAATAACAAGTCTTAGAGTTAAGATTGTGACAATGAGTGAAAAGTATTAATAAGGTTTAAAACATTCATTAAATGTGGTAAGTGGTGATGTCTTAGATAAGACAAAGATCAACTAGGACCAATTTATGAAGAGTTTTGATAAAAGCTACACTAACTCTTGAATATTTGTTTGTCAAGAAATGGTTATTGACAAGAGAACCTTATATGTCAAGGAGTCAGTGGGAGTCTTAATGGTCTTGAAAGGTCTCAAGAACAAATCAAATAAACCTTATCGATCAACACTAGCACACGAGTTAAGGTTTACAACCTATCGTGATGACATTATTTTGATTCTGTGCCAATCCAATCGAGTTAATTATGCATGAGAGTTCTATGAGTTCTCATTTTGAATGCATAAAAGGCAAAGCACCTTAATCAATGAAAGGTACATTGATAAGAAAAGGTGAGCTGCTTAACTACTTGGAAGACATGGTGGGCAGTTGTGCTACCATAAGGCAAGAAATCAAGATTAAGAAAGCTCGGTCCATATGAGTTTGAATTTGTCGTAAACTTTAGTTTTAACAAATTCACATGGATAAGAACACATACACCGCTCAAATCTAAGTGTCATAAGATTTCCTCCTTCATGAAAATGATTGTGAAGAAATGCTTTCACTAAGAGAGATTTTAAGAAGATAGTGATTGTAAAATCGCATTCTCAAATTCAATCATGGTTACGGCATCCCTTTCCATAATTTGAATTGTGAGGTTTGGCAATTAGTCTTAATTGTTTAGACACACATATGAACTATCGAAGGCAAATGTGTATAAGTTCAAGAAACCTTGATAAAAGATTATCAAAGCACTAAGTATTAGAAACATGAACTTAAGAAATTCAATAAGCATTGTTTTTCTGAAAGTTAAGATGTTTATGAATACATGTCGAAGCTAGTGGGAGCATAAGTGTTATGTTTTATAATAATTATCAAGATAGTGGGAGCATAAAAGTTATGATTGTATGATTATTAACGAAAGTATTGCAAGGTTAGCAATATTAATTATAGAAAACAAGAGTCATACTTTGCAAAGTCGCAATAGTTGAAGAGCTGTTTTGCTATAATTAAGGGAGAGAATATTATGCTTCATTTCAAATCTAAAGGATTAGGTTGAGAAATGTTAATAAATTTAGTCAAAGGTACATAGTGTGTTCTTAAAATTTCGATTATGATTACGGCATCCCTCTTCACAATTCAAATTTTGAGAACATAGCAAATAAAACATTATGTGTCGTGTCCCATACGCTTCGGGTATAGGATCGATTGCAAATGCTTTAATGTTTGACCATTCTAAAATTTTCCAAATGTCAAGCGCATTTAGAGGGAAAAGGGACTAGAATTGGTTTTGACTAAAACAATTAAACAACTATCAAAGGACAACCCAAAGTTCGACGAGGATTAGTCGCTTGTGAGTAGTTGGAAGTATAGTATTGGAAAATATGGAAATGTTTCCATATTGGATGGACCGTATCGACATCATTACGAATAGATAAGATTCTATTAAGAATGAGTTTTCATATGGAACGTATGGAAATGTGTCCATATTGGGAATTGATTATTGAGAAATCTATGATTAGATTAGAAACTTCTATGCAAAAGGATGTTCAAAGAATGTACTTTGAGTGAGAGACATCACGTCTATGGAATTCTCTTGTAACAATCTCCGATAGAGGACTTTGTAATATCATTGGCAATAGTCTTTGTGACTTTGGTGCAGTGACATTACGAAAGGATAAGTTGCATAGAATGTTAGAATCTAGCATATTCTATAAGTAGCAAGAATTTGATATTCTTTAACTTATGGAAAAAGGATTTGGAGTTGAGAAATGAGAATGATTGGAAATGTGTTCAATATGATCTATTTCACAAAGTAAGAACCATAGGTAAACATTGTGTGCATGCTGGGAGCATGAGACAAGTGTTGGAATTCAAGTAAGAAGTTGATTAACCGAAACGACAAATAATGAGTAATCGATATGGTGATAAATAAAAGGTGTTTAATTTATACTCAAAGGTTTGAGGCCATATGGGATTAGTATTATTCTTGTGTTTCACATTTGCATGTTTTGACTTCCAGAATAATTGAGTTTATTAAGAATAATCGAATTATTCGAACGGGCCACAGTCGTTCATATGTTGGAAGTAGATATGAATGAAGACTGTCGTGAATTGGTGTGTGGATTGCCTAGAAAAGTATTAGACATAAGCAAATGTTTGCTGCAACGTTCATGAGTGCTTATGAATATGATTTGAGCATTGGATTAAACCCACGCTCGCTTGGATCACTCCATGAATTGTATCGCGAGTGATTGGTGAGACGATAACATCTTATATTCTTGAAACCGAGATGTGTGAGTTGTATCTTGCAAATCGGTTGCACATTGATAATATGTAAACGCACCAGTAACTTGGTGTTATAAAACATATTGATGTGTGTAATTCGGTGGGTGAGTGCAAGCAAGCATTGTATCAAAGTTTATCCATTCCTTTTATTCAAAGTAGAATAAAAGCGATATCTTTGGGCCCCTCGATGGTTTAGTGATGACAAAAACGTAAATGCTCGGCCAGGCTAGGGCTAATTTGATTTGTTCAATTAGTCAGTCGTCATAAATCAGAATCGAGATATAGTACAAAGAGAATGGTTTGAAATCATATCTCATATGATATCTAGAATGGAGGAATATATGATCCCTTATCTAAGGACACGCGTATTTGATATGATCAGAGTTGACAACGGCTTTGGAAAGCTATGATTGCAGATCGGGATCCAAAGTTATACGCGGAATAGTTATTAGACTTATCCAAGTGGGAGACTGTTGGATTAGTGTCTAAGTCCATAACTATTTTGGTATGTACTTGACCCGATGGTGCATGGTCCTTTTGGGTTGCCTTCACCAAAACAACTTGATTGGAGAAATAAATAAAGAGAGAGAGGTTATTATGATTTATTAATATGTTATAAGAATAATATATTAAAGGAGAAATCATATTTGTTTAATTAATATTGGTCAATAATTAATTAAGAATTAGTTTTGTGATCAAATGTAATTAATTAAACTAGAGGGGTTGATTTGTAATTATGTGATAGTTACAAAATAAGGTAAGGGTTATCTTATTGATAGGTTGGACGAATTTAAGGATAAAGAGCCTTAGAATTCGAGTATGATAAGGATTAAAGGATTATCTTATTGGTTGCTTGGTGGATAAGCAACTAGATAAGGATAATGACTGAAACCCTATCTCTACACCTATATAAATACCCCTAGGGTCATGAATTCGTGTATCCCTTCCCAAGAAGTCTTAGAGATGAATTCTAACCTCCCTCCTCTCTCTTTATACCTTCTCCACTTGCTTATGGTGTTTGTAAGCCATTAGAAGAGTGACACTTGTGACTCTCAGCTTTCCAAGGTCAATTCAAGGAGGAATTGGATTGTTATTGCTATATAACAATCAAGGTATGCTCTTAAACCTATTTACATGTGAATTCTGATTTCCATATGCTAGAATTAGGGTTTATAGTCTTGGATTAAAAGTATGTACAATAGAGGAACCTAGATCCGAGCTTTAGGGTTTGTATGAGCACATAGGATGTCTTATGACCAAAACCCATCACAAGCAACATGGGTCCATAAAGGTGGTAGATCCAGGCTCCTGGAGCTCGACTCCACTTAGATCTATGAGCTACTCTACCTATTACGAGTCCTCAAGTAAACACAAGCTTGGAAATGGTTCATGAAGGACTTTAATGGGGCCATAAGCATGAAAACATGGGGGAAAACGAGCCATACCTTAGTGAACACTCTGAGATAGCTCAAAGATGCTTGACCTCCTCTTCTCCTTCTTGATCTCCTCTCCTTCTCACTCCAAAGCTTCAAGAGAACACCAAAAGGCTTCAAATCCACAAGAACTAAGGCTTAGAACGAGGTATAGGGCTCTGAGGGTGAATGGGGGCTGGCTTGGGGCGGAAATGAGAGATTAAATAGGGTGCAAACCCTTGGAAATTAGGGTTTCATCGGACATCACGGACTCGCCGAGTCCATAATATGGACTCTCCGAGTTGCCAACTTAACCGCATCCCAAGTCTCGTCTCTACTCGGCGAGTCAGGCCTCCAACTCGCCGAGTCCAAGGCCAAAATACAAAATACTTAGATAAATCTTCCGTACCATGAACCAGGTGCTACATACACATATTTAGGTACGGTTAATGCCCACAGTTCAAGTTAATTTGAGTCTAGTAACTCCATGATGTTTTCCTTGACCCGTTGATGGCTCTAACTAGGGTGAAATTTTTCATTTTCACTGAATGGTCTGAATTTAGCTACATTAAGACCTTTCTGTAAAATCCATAGTAAATTATAAAAAACTATTATGGACTTGTACAAGTAGTCCCTTAAAAGATAAAAGATAGAAATACTAGAATATGGAAAAATATTACAGTTTTGACTAGATTTGTTGGTGCTAAAGTGGTTGGGAACAGGCTGTTGTTTCGGGTCAAAAGTTGGAAAATAAGTCAATTAGTTTATTTATATATTTATGATAAAAGCTAACCATTTATACTTGTAATTGCTATTATAAGAGATTTGTGAAGTTCTTTAGTGGTGTTGGATACCCGGCTACTACCTGAGGTCTACGTTGTAATTGGTGATGAGCATCTAACTACATTGTGTGATGTTGTGCATCCTTTACTTTAGCTCATGTATGCTTGTAGGAAAAGGCCATGAATGGAACTGCCCAACTCATGATTTGGAGTTGGCAACGTTAGTTTTTGTATTGAAGTTGTGGAGACACTATCTGTATGGTACAAAGTGTAAAAAATTCATTGATCATAAGAGTCTTCAATACCTATTTGATCAGAAGGAGTTAAACATGAGACAAAGGCATTGGCTAGAATTACTTAAGGACTACGGCTACGAAATACTTTACAATCATGATAAAGTGAATGTTGTAGCAGATGCTTTGAGTAGAAAGATCAACCTGGAGAGGAAAATACCAAGAGTGTTAAGAATTGAAATTGTCTCAAAAATTATGGAGAGTATTAAAAAGGATAAGATTGATTCCTTTGAAGGATATAATCGAAAAGAAGAACTTTTGGGAAAGATGGCAGAGTTTAGGTCGAACAACCAAGGGTTGAAAGTATTCCAGAACAAAATATGGGTACCAAAGATGGGTGGAATAAGGGATATTCTTTTAGAAGAATCTCACAAGACCATGTACTATATTCATACCAATAGCACCAAGATGTATATGGATCTGAAACCATACTATTGACGGCCAACGATGAAACTTTATGTCGCCAAATATGTAGCGAAGTGTGTGACATGCACAAGAGTGAAGACACAACATCAAAAATCATCTGGGAGTTTGAAACCATTACCAGTACCCATGAGTAAATTGGAGGACATTACCATGGATTTCATAACCAAACTACCAAGAACGAAAGAAGGGCACGCTATGATTTAGGTGATTTTGGAGAGATTGAAAAAAATGTGTATTTCATAACATCCAACGAGAGATGGTCTATGGAAAAGCTCAATAAATTTTACATGAAATAGATAGTAAAAACACATGGTGTTCCCCTGGCGATTGATTCAGACCAAGATAGTCGTTTCACTTCAAGATTCTAGAAGGGATTACACAAAGAGATGGGTACAAAACTATGTTTGAGTATAGCTTACCATCGGAGGGTTGTCTTGAGAGAGAGAGAGAGAGAGAGAGTTCATAGGCCAAGGAAACAGTGGGAGGCAAGTTGACCTTGAAGAAATTCAAGAGTCAAGTGGTGAAGGAACTTCAAACCCTAGCACTCAACTTGATGAGGAAACTCCTGTTGAGCTAATTGACAAGTCTATACCTCTGAGGCGTTCCATAAGGGTTAGGAATGCACTTGAGCATTACTATGGATTCCATATTACTGCGGAAGGTGATACACTTATCAGTGATGAGACACTGATAGGTCTGGATGAGCCTAACAGTTACGTGGAAGCCATGGCAGGCCCTGAGTCAGCCAAGTGGAAAAAGGCAATGGACAGCGAGATACAATCCATGTATGACAATCAAGTTTGGAACTTGGTTGAGAATGTACCAGGTCGTAAGACTGTTGGGTGCAAATGGATCTTCAAGAAAAAGACCGACATGGCTGGTAATGTACACACTTATAAGGCACGACTGGTTGCAAAGGGTTTCTCACAAACTCCGGGAGTTGATTATGATGAGACCTTTTCTCCAGTGGCCAAGATTAAGTCTATTAGGGTTCTGTTAGCCATAGCCGCATTTCATGACTATGAAATAAAGCAAATGGATGTCAAAACCGCTTTACTTAATGGAAAGTTGGCTGAGGATGTTTACATGAGTCAACCAGAGGGTTTTGTCAATACAGAGTACCCTAATAGAGTGTGTAAGCTTGAGAAATCCATTTATGGGTTAAAGCAAGCACCTCACAGATGGAATCTTTTCTTTGATGAGAAAGTCAAAGAATTTGTCTTTTCTAGGAGTGAAGATGAATTTTGTGTATATGTCAAGGCTAGTGGGAGTATAGTTAGCTTTTTGGTGTTATATGTGGATGACATACTACTCATACAAAATGACATCCCAACTCTGCAGGAAGTTAAGTCCTGGCTTGGGAAGTGTTTCTCTATGAATGACCTAGGAGAAGCTGCCTATATTCTAGCGATAAGGATCTTGAGAGACCGGAGTAAAAGACTAATTGGACTTATTCAGAGTACCTACTTGGATAAAGTGCTGAAGAGATTCAGCATGCAGGACTTCAAGAAAGGAGAGTTACCCATCTAGAGTAACGCCAGACTGAGTAAGACACAAAGCCCTAGTACTGAGGCTAAGATAGCAGAAATGAGTCAAATACCTTATGCTTCGGCTGTAGTATCGATCATGTATGCTATGGCGTGTACTCGACCTGATGTACCCTTTGCCTTGAGCATTGTTAGCAGGTATCAGGGGAACCCTGGCAAGGCACACTGGACTGCGGTAAAGAATATCCTCAAGTACCTACGGAGGACTAAGGACTGGGTCCTTACCCTCGGTGGGAGTGATGACTTAAGAGTTGTAGGGTATAGTGATGCTAGCTTTCAGACTGATAGGGATAATTTCCGCTCTCAGTCAGGCTGGGTCTTTACCCTAAACGAAGGAGCAATTTATTGGAAGAGTTCCAAGCAAGAGACAGTGGTTGATTCAACTTGCGAATCAGAGTATATTGCAGCTAGCGAGGCAGCAAAGGAAGTAATATGGTTGAAGAACTTCATTGGAGACCTTGGAGTTGTACCAGCTATTAAAGAGCCAATGGAAATTTTCTGTGATAGTGAAAGTGTTGTTGCCATAGCCAAGGAACCAAGGGATCACGGGAGATCCAGACATATCGACAGAAAATACCATTTCATCAGACACCGAATAGAAGAATGACTCCTCATGGCAAAGAGGGTATCATCGGATGAGAATCCAGCAGATCCCCTCACGAAGGGACTGACTCAGGTTAAGCATCTCCAGCATGCTCGGAGCATAGGGCTGAAGGATGATATTAGATTTAGTAGTTAGACAACCTCGAAATTTGTAAAGTGTAATTGACATTAGATGATGAATAAAAGGTGTTTTATTTATGAGTAAAGTGTTGCTATATCTTGTCGATCGTTTACTATATTTCTTTTGCATGTTTTGACTTCCAGAATAATTTTGTTTGGTATAACATATTATTCAAACCTCCACAGTCGGTCATATGTCGGAAGTAGGTATGAATCAAGACTGTCATCATTGGTTGCAGAGGTCTAGATGTGTCAACACTATATAAGAAACCCATTCTCCACCAAAATCGGCTACACATAAGAAACAAGAGGGCTAGGCCAATTTTAGAAGTGTGTATTCTCTCAAAAGTCATTCCAAAAGCATTTGGTGTTGTGTGTAGCATTTGAGGCATCACACTTGGGGTGCTAGGCTCACAAGGTTTCAAGGATCATAAGCAACAACAAGGTATGTTATTCTATATTTCATTCAAGTTAAAAATTGTTCCCCATGTATGCTAGATAGGAATATAACCTTGGAATTCAATTTTGCATGATTATTAGACAAACATAGATCCAAGGTTATTAGGGTTGCATGTACACTTAGGAAGTGTTAGAATGCTCAAAACCCAACAACATCAAGCTAGGATCCAACACAATACTCTACAACCTAGAAGAGGGATGTCGTAATCTAGTCGTAGAATATTTGAAGGTAGGTAAATGACGATTTACAATTTCCACCATGAAAAACGAAAAGGAAGTTTAAATTTTGAATGAATTAAAACTCCTAGATCTTTTGAGATTCATTGAACTTTTCAATTGCATGTTTAATCTTAATTATGCCCTATTATTTGTGACTGGGATGCCGAGGATCACAAACAAGGTGTGAATAACCATACGAATCATGTGGTGCACTCAATGCTACTATCACCTAATCAATGTGTCGGTTATCCACACACGCTCCATTGATCTATGACAAACATCGAGCCACCCTTTGCCACCAATGCCAACCCCAAATTAGTGTGTCGGTTAACCACACACGCTCCACTAACGTCTCGGCAAGGGTACAAAGTGTCATTTCATGGATTAGCATACAATTTCACATTTTTCCTAAAGTAACTATGATTTGGGAATTTATGAGAGTATTTAGTTACTTTGTATACTTCATTATACTTATAATGGAAGGTTTCATCCTATCCTACCCGTTCGGCTAACGACCCTCCACTAGTCAAGAGTTCAAGGATCCAGGAAAGGTCGAGATGGTACTGAACGTGTCCAACGGGATGTTATGTTACATATTACACGTGTTGTACACAATCAAAATGGTTGAGAGAAGACTTTAGGTGTGACCGGGATGGAGGATGGGTGTCCAAGAAATTCTTGAATCAAGATGGTTTGAAAAGATGTTGATTAAACACTATTCTGAATGAGCATTATGATCAAACAGATTAAGGGGTGATTGTTGGATTAATCGGTTTATAAGAAAAAAATTATTTTTGGATTTGGTTTTGTCTAATTCAAATAAGGGCATTTTAGAAAATTTTGATTACCTTAGTATAAGTGTTGTTTTTCCTAGATTTGGTATTAGAATAAGATTCTATTTGTTTTAGTATATATATATAGATGTCAAATTCGTTTTTGTTTATCCAATAACAGCGCACCAAGTTTATTTCTTTTTGTGAGCTTTGTACATGCATGTTCACAAGAAGAAAAAAGGAATTAATCAGTGCAATTCGTCCTCTTCTTATTTCTTTTATCTTGGTTCACAAGTTTTAATAACATCCTTTTGTTTAAATATTCCCCATATTTCATATATGCGGACAAATTTGGCTGTCGGAAATATTGAGTCAGTTTTGAGTAGTGGCATAGTCATTATTTTACTTTCATCGACTAGTAAATAACAAAATTTGTTTTGAGAATTTTACAGATTGTATGTTAAGTTAACGTAAAAAGAGTTTTGATGACATAAACCCACCTTAGATGTTCCCTTGAGCAACAAATATAGGCATATACTATACTTGTATATTGATTTTTTATATAGTTACATATATGAAAGGATACATAGGAGTACATGAAAAACCAAATGCACAAGGGTGCTTATTGTAATTGTAACTGTAACTCCGACCTTATTTTTCTAGTGTCACACTAAAGAAACCAGATACGATCTTAAAATATATAAAATAAATATATATATGAGTAGCACATTTAGAAGACGAAACGAAAAGAACCATTTAACATTTGTTTCCATCAAACACAAGCATGCATGATGTGTCATATATCATGTTTTCGGCTGAAGAATGACACCCAAAGAGTCCACGTAAAGCCCACACCTTCCATAAAATCCGGAAAACTTACCATTTGTGACCCCAAACGAGAAATCAGTCCCAGGGTTTGTGCCGTATGGCCCATAAGTGTAGTTGTTGGTCTCGAAAGACAATGACGTAATCACTGTTAAATTGTTAATAAATCCAACACGTCCACTAATCCCGATGAGGAACTCACCATCAGCGAAGGTGATCTAAAGCCGAAATATAAATATCATGATTGATATACTAATTATAAAATAAGAACTTAAGTTCGATACTTATGTGTATATGTTACAGATGAATTCAAAGTTTACCGTATTAGATGAGCCACCATCGCCACCGAAGTGTTGAGAAGTAAGCGTAAAGCCATACTGATCCTTGTAAGCAAAGCGGATGGAATTTACAACGTCTCCACTACTAATAGTTAACCCTGCAAGACTACCACCATCAGGTATTATGAATTGCCAGACGTTTTCTCCACCTTTACCTCCCTAAGGTGTACCCCATATGTATGTGGCACTGGTTTCCTGCATATGGATCAGAAATAAAATATTACTAAAAGAGTTGAAAGAATTATAGCAATGAAGAAACAATGTAAACCCAACATTCTCAAATATAAAAAAACAAACTCTCAGAATATGGTGAAAGTATGTACCATTTTGCTTGGCCTGTATTTCAGATAAGTTGGACGATGTTCCTTATGAAACTCTGAAGTTGTTCATCTAGCCTATATATATATATATATATATATATATATATATATATATATATATATATATATATATATATATATATATATATATATATATATCTAAAATATTTCATGAGATCCATGTCTAAAACATTTCATGAGATCCACGTTTTCCAATGATTTATCTATATACACGACAATATTCCAACTGGACGATGAAATAATTGATCTCTATAAAGAATTTTCAATAAGTGATTGATTATGTTTACCCTTAAATTAAAGAAACCATTTATGTACATAAGATACACTTTTATTTTTGGCCCTTCTAATTATGTATGTATTTAAAAATGTACCTTTTAGTTTTCAAAAATTTATTTCATACCCTTATTATTTTATTGTATTAACATAATATAAACTCTTTGTATGTAATATTTCTATAGTAAGTGTAAATACATTATTGATTTGTTTTGTCTAAGTATAAATAATCGTGTCAAACACAAATTATTTATTTTTTGGTCTTGTGTTTTGACAATTTATTTGTCGGTCTTAAATACTATTTCATTTTATTGATCAAAAACATATTTTTTTTTATGTTCTTTTATAAGTTATGATACACTTACAACTTACAAGTGTCAAGAACCATATGTAAATAAACGAACAAACATAAATATTCAAATCAAGAACCACATGTAATAAAGTATAATTCTTTTTTAACAAGTGTCAGATAACATAATTCTAAGAATATTACAATTACAATGTGGGGAATTTGAAGGAATAGAAACATCCAATCAAACATTATACATTGTTTTCCATCTCAAGTCATGTTTTCTATGTGTGTGATGCAGGGGAATTCATTTGGAATTTGATTCATAAGTGTATATGAATTATATATTGTTTGTTCTTGGTTGAACTATTAGCTAGCTATGCATTGTGTTTCATTATTTGTTGTTATGTCCGCTAATATGCTAAACGTCATAAACTATAAATTGGTCGGTTGTTATATTCAAACATATACGAAAAAAAACGAACATAAATGGGCATGAATATCTAAATTAAGAACCATACGGAAATAAATGAACATACACATCCAAATCAATAACGGATATATATATATATATATATATATATATATATATATATATATATAGATTAGAAACAAGTTAGAGAAACGATAGATTGGTTGGAAATTAAAATATAAACTTAAAGCAATAAAACATATCGTTAAAATTTAATGAGAATAAACTTTATTGAAAATGCATTTGAATTTATAGTATTACTTAAAATAAAACACATAGCATTAACATTTTAATTGAAATTATTTGAAATATATCTAGAAGATTTCCATCGTAGTCACTGTGATATTTTATTGCTCATGTTAAATATGATACCATGAAAAAAATGTTATACAATGATATTTTATGAGATTTTTTACTACAGTGATTATATAAAAAGTAAAAAAAGAAAAAAAAGAAAAAAAAAAGATGAACAACTTTCAATGTGTGATTTGATATTTTTTTTATAATATGAGACCTAAACATATTAATTAATCTCTATTCAAATAAATGAATAGTTTTAATCTTCTTTTGTCAAGTGTCACTCTAATACAACTCTTTATTAATATTATGTCATGTGTTATGTAAATATATTAGGCAATTCATTTCAAAATTCAAATTTACATTTTCTAATTATATGTTAAATTTGAAGTTATAATAACTTTAAAAATTTGATATATCTCTTAATTAATAATTTATTTAAAATGACTTATTTAAAATAACTGATTAATAATTATAATTTTTTATTATAAAAGTTTAATTAATTTTATAACCGTGGTTCCTACGGGTTATAAACTAATGTAATAAATATACCTCATTCTAATATTATTACACAAATTTATTTTATTTATTGAGATTGCAAGACCTATACATTGCAAGACCTATGAAATTTGATTTTATTAATCGTCAGATAATTCAAATATAGAAGTATTACAATTATTGTATAGTGTAGATGGAGGAATATAAGAATTCAGTCAAGCAACATAAATGGTTTTCCATTCAACTCACCGTGTCGAATTGTAATAACGCCAAAGCAGAAAAATAATAGACATTAGATACGTTCCTTGTAAATCAACATTCACATAATGAGCACCTTGAACAAAATCGATAACAATAACTCCATGATTTGAGATGTATTGCGGCCCAAGCCAAAGTGGAAAACATGTTGACGGACCATCTTTACTTAGAAAATGAATAATTATACCGTACTTGTTAGCAATGAAAAACTCTATGTACAACATAATCAACCAACGGTCTCTTAGAGCAAAACATGATCAATAGAAATTCATTGAGTGACTTATGATGTTTAAATCGTTATTATAAATCAGAGCGAACTCGTTGCGGTGCCCTGACAAATTATTGTGTAAATCTGATCGAATTTTACACTAATCATCTTGACTATAACCGAGAGACATAACTATTGTATGAAATCCACAAAATCTATCTTTTGTCACGTTTTGGATATTTGTGTCGTATGTAAACATTTGTTTTTGTTATTTTTAAAATTTTACGGCACCTAAACAAATTAAAACTTTACGATAACATATGTTTGATAGTGAATACATATAAATATATATTTTATTTATAAATTTTAAATAGATGAACCATTCTTAGAATTTAAATTAAAAATCTAAAAACTAAAAGGTATGTTTTGAAACTATTCAAACATGTTGATGAAATAGTGAGACGGTAATGATGGGATCTATTTACAAAACTCAAATCCTTATGAAACATCAAAAAGTTAATCATTTTGTTATCAATTATTTATTTATGATCAATTAATCATTAGACATTTCGTTCTTCATATCATTTTATCCATATTAAATATTTCACGACACATGTCAAATCAGTGAGACCTAACATATTGATGTAATCATATAATAACTAATAACAATTCTTATATTATTACACAAATTTATTTTATTTATTGAGATTGCAAGAGCCATACATAGTAAAGTATAAATTTGATTTTAGTAATCGTCACATAATTCAAATATAGAAGTATTACAATAATTGTATGGTGTAGCTGGAAAAATATAGGAATTCAGTCATACAACATAAACGGTTTTCCATCCAACAAACCATGTTGAATTGTAGTAATGTCAAAGTGGCAAAATAATAAGCATTAGATACGCTCCTTGTTAATCAACATTCACATAATGAGCACCTTGAGCAAAATCAAAAACAATAGCTCTATGATTTGAGATGTATTGTGGGCCAAGCCAAAGTGGAAAATGTAACAGCTCAAAAATTTAGATAAAATTTTTCATTTGATATTCAGAAATCACAATCATATTTGTCTTCCCAAAATCTCATTACATAAACTTATGTCCATAAAGTTAGAGTATCTAAAACAATGAATGTAGAATGTTGGAGAATGCTTGATGCGCCATTAAACTGGGCCCTTGCCCTTAGACCCTGAAGTACTTGAAACACCCAACAAACTATAAGGAAACGCTTAGTGAGTTCCCCAAAATACACAAACATATAACCAAATAATGTCATGCAACATACATATATGTTTGTCATGGACTCCCTACATGGTCTTGACCCGGAATGCCATGGGCTACCCCCATGGTCTTACACCCATGTGTCATGGGCTCCCTCCATGGTCTTTGCCAAGTGCCATGGGCTCCCCCCATGGTATTCATATAAGTCATAACATACTAAATAACAAGACCATTGCATATTCAACTATTGAAATCTCATAACAAGTAATTGATGGGTTTTAGGTAAAACAAATAAACTAGAAAACAATTCCTAAGTTCACATGTAACCTACTTTGGATCTATGTTTTATCTATTGAACATACTACTTTGAATTGCAAAACAAGAACCCTAGAGGAGAGAGGCTATAATCGAAATTTACAAACTAGGGTTTAGTATTTACATACCTTTCAATTGTTATAGTAAACAATTGATAATTCCCTTGATCTTGATCTTGATCTTCTTGGAAGCTTAGCACCACAAGTGTAATGCCTATAATGGAATCACACCCAAACTAGCAAGAAGGAAAGTAGAGGAGAGAGGGGAGAGGGAGTATGCAAAATTTCGGCCCTTAGGGTTTCTTCAAAAGAAAAGAGTGACCAAAACATGAACCAGGAGGCTCCTTATATAGCTGAGGGATCTAGGGTTTAGGGGAAACCCTAGTTATCCTTTGCTTAGGACCTAAGCAAACCCAAGGGCCTTATCCAAGCCCCTATGGACAAAATTATTAGGGTTTCCCCTAAAGATTTCATCCACCCTTATCCAAGGGGGTTCTAGAGCCTTCCACTCAACTATTATATAATTGCAAACTAGTCCCTGCACCTTATAATTAATTCTTTTAACCCTGAAATTAATTCTAATTAATTTCTGGCTAACAACTAACTAAAAAATAATTTCTTATTAATATATTAATCTTTTAACATATTAATAAATTCATTTATATTAATTTATTAATCTTATAATAAATTAATATCTCTCCTTTCATAATTTCATTGTCCGGTTGCTAGGTTTGAGGGCAACCCAAAAAGACCGTGTTGCTATCAATTCAAGTACATACCAATTATAGTTATGGGCTTAGACACCTAATCCAACAGTAATGGGTCGGCATTGGTGCCTTCGACTCATTGGTATAGTGAGAAGACTCACGTCAGTCTGCCGAAATCAATAGATGCTCGACTACCAATCCAAAATCTCACACTAAACAAACATAAAAATAACTCTAATTAGGATTATAACTAAATATAGTCAAAGTGCCCAAAATCCTAACTCCAAGTCCCTCCATGATGACCCAAAAGTTTCCCCTTCACTAATGGGCATAGCATCAAGTCCAATTCTATATTGGGCCACAAGAACTAATAGGCTCAATCATACCAACATTGGCCCAAATGATAAATTCAAGCCCATAACACCAGCAAGTCCGACCCAAAACAATTAGGGCCCAAAGGTTCGAAGTCCACAGAAGGCCCAAAGCTTTCTGAGAGCGTACGCCCAATGTACCTCTTCAGTACGCTTAGCATACTAGGCTTAGGGGTTGTACACGCATCGTACAATCAGAGTACGCCCAGGGTACACTATGACCTGCATCCAACTCCATTAAGTCCTTAATGCATGCAGACCTTTCATTCAAATTTCAGATCTTAAACGTTTTAAGGGCCCTAAGGCATAAAGTTGGCAACTTTATGCCCTTGTATGCCTAATATGCTCCCAAAAATCCATTCTAACACATTAAGACCTTTCCAAGGGTCTTAACTCATGCATGGAGCCATATAAATCATCAAGTTTACATTTTTATGCCATAAGCAAGCCAAAGAACCTCAAATCTAACCTCCCTAACCTCTAGAGTTTCCCAAACTCTCAATAAAGGATTTATGGACTCAAAAATGGAATTCTAGAAACCCTAACTCAACAAGCAAAAAGGATAAGCAAGGTGAAAGCTTTTTACCTCCACAAGCTTCCTAAACTGCACCAAATGCAAGATCCAAAAGCTTTTCCCACGTTCAAAGCTTGCTTCCACTTCCTTCTTTTGCTAACACACCAAAAATGAGGTATTTGAGTCACTTTCAAGCTCAAGAGTTGCTTACAAAGGATTTAGGGTTTTACAAGACGTTTGAAAGTAATGGAGGCTGGTTAGGGTAAGGTCCAAATGGCTTAAGAACGTTTAAATAGGGGCCTTGCCCTGAGATTAGAGTTTTTGACTCGAGCCACGTACGCCCCGCATACGTGGTGCATACCCCCGATCAACTTTCCCCCAGTACGTTAAGCATACACCTATGTACGCCCAGCGTACATAGGGATCCATTTTGCAAAGAAAAATCATTCTAAGGGTGAGAAAGGTAAATACCTGGATTCTGAACGATACAGAAAACATGTTAACGAACCATCTTTGCTTAGAAAATGATTAATTATACCAAACTTGTTAGCAATGAGAAACCCAATGTACGACATAATCAACCAACGATCTCTTAGAGCAAAACGTGTGTAACACCCAAAAATTTCATGCCAAATTAAAACTTTTTCAAAACATTTAAAACCATTCATCATTACAAAGTTTGTTTTCAAAATATCTAATATCATAGTTTTCCCAGAAACATAAAAAAATCACGAGGAGTTGTACGATCATGCCTTCGCCTTGCCGCGATCCCCTGATGTACCTGAAACAATAAACTGAAATTGTAAGCTTGAAAGCTTAGTGAGTTTCCCCCAAAATACCAACGTCATACCAATATAACCACAACATATAACAATTACAAATCAGCATGTATAATGAGCCTTCAGCCTGGCTGGACCGCCTCACAGGGCCTACAGCCTATCTGGACCGCTCCTGAGCCTTTGGCATGACTGGACCGCCTCGCAGGGCCTACAGCCTATCCGGACCGCTCTCTGGGTATGTTGGCATACAACACAAAGCAGGACCGCCTCAAACCAACCCCCAATCAAACAACATGTGCACATAAATATCAGACGCTAGCTCATATTATATAACAGTCAAACCGGTCTAACATATCACTAATCATAGCAACATCCTAATAACCGGGATATAGAGCTAGCCGGTCACTAACATAGCATCATCATGTAACCAAGACACTGACCTAACCAGGTCACTAAGCATAAGCATACCATCATCCTAACTACCAGGATGTAATCAATAAACATATCATGCCATAATCCAAATACAATATATAAAGGGCCGGCCTTCGTGCCTTAGACCCATTGGTATAGTGAGGATAACTAACCTTGCAATTTTCGACTCGAAAGATGAGTTCACACTCTCGGATCTCTTTCGAAAACTCCACCACCTATAATCGCCATACAACCGTGTTCATAAGTTCCCAAAATTCCCCCAAATGTCCAGAAATCAACCCATTGTCAAAGTCAAAGTCAACTGCCAAGGTCAACAGTCCACGTTGACCTGAACTCGCTGAGTGCAACTAGACACTCACCGAGTTCCTTGCATAACTAACCCTCTCGCCGAGTCACTCTATTGACTCTCCGAGTCTACGACAATCTTCATCGGACTCGCCGAGTTGTTCATCCAACCCTTCGAGTTCATGACCATCTTCATATGACTCGCCAAGTCTACCATGCGACTCGCCGAGTCCCTTCAGTCCTTCATCCTTACAGGTGCTTTCTAAGCCATGCAAAGGCTCCATATTGCAGATCTAAGCTCTTAGGGCATGTTTATCACGTAAAGTTACAAACTTTACGTGCATGCAAGGCCTTAAAGTCTTAAAATAACAAACCAAGCTTGCAATGGGGGTTTTGCACTTAAGGAGAGTCTCACCTTTGCAAGAGTTTGAAGCTTTATGGACTTAAAGACCCAAGAGAGTTCAGATCGGAAGTTACAACTTCAGATCTTAGCTTATACACAAGCAAAGCTTCCAAACATACTAGGAAAGCCCTAAAATCCACCCAAAAGAGATCTAGAATGAAATGAGCCAAGGTAACAGTCTAATACCTTCAAAAGGGTGTCAACTGGAGTAGATCTCTACTCCCCACAAGTTTCCTTGCTTTAACTTACTTGTTTCCCAAGTGTTTCTTCACCAAGATTCCTCTTTTAAGCTTTAACACACCAAAGAAACACACACACACACACGATTTAGGGTTCAAAGGTGCCAAGAAGTTGTAAAGGGGAGGTTGGGAGAGGCCAATGATCCTTTAAATAGGGTGCAATACCCTGGAATTTAGGGTTTCATATGCCAGCTCCTACTCGTCGAGTCTCTTCTTGGACTCGGCGAGTAGGTCACTAAACCACGTGGATCAACTCGTTGCTACTCGACGAGTAGGGCAACCAACTCGTCAAGTAGACCCTGAAAACAAGAAAATTCTTATAAAATCAGTACCTGAGAATCGGGGCGTTACAACGTGATCAATAAAAAATTTATGATTGACTTGTGATATTTAAATCGTTATTATAAATCAGAGCGAAATCGCCGTGGTGCCCTGACAACTCATTATGTAAATCTGATCGAATTTGACACTAATCATCTTCACTATAACCGAGAGACATAATTATTGTACAAAATTCATAAACTCTATCTCCTGTCACTATCACGTTTTGGATGTTTATGACGTATGTAAACATTTGTTTTTGTTATATTTAACATTTTACGGCACCTGGACACAACTAAACTTTACGACAACATTGTTTGATAGTGAATACATACAAATAAATATTTTATTTATAAATTTTAAATAAATATAAATTCTTAGAATTTAAATTAAAAACCTAAAAACTAAAAGTTATGTTTTGAAACTATTCAAATATGTTGATGAAATAGTGAGACGGTCAGAATGATGGGATGTATGTACAAAACTCAAATCCTTGTAAAACATGAAAAAGTTAGCCATTTTGTTATAAATTATTTATAGTAATTAAATATCTTTTTATATTTATCTGTGCATATCATCTTATTCATCTTAAATATATGTCATCATTTTAGATAGACCAATCATATGTAGAAATAACTATAGAAGGGTATTTAATTTATCATTATTTTTATAATATTGTTGATATATAAGAAAAACATACGACTCGTTGTCACCCCTTTCTAGATTGCACAATTTTAATCGTGCACTTAGAAACACTCGTTTTCTAATTGCTAAAAGCTAGAGATGGTTGTTAGCACAAAATATAGCTGTTGGTATAAAATATTCGAAAATCTTTAGAAAAGTCTTAAAATTTTAATCAAATTTATAATAAAGTCCCAAACTAAATTTTGTTTACAGAAAAACACAGAATACCGGTTAAAACTTCGAAAAAATCTTTTTCGACCGGTTTTGCAGATTAAGTTAGTATTTTGTCTTTTTTCTTTAGTTTGCTTAAAATTTTGAGACTTTTCCGGAAACTACCTGATAACCAAAATATTAGGATTTTTCTGAAAATTACCATAGAATTAATGGATATTATTATTAACAAATCATTCATAAACATAACAAATATTTTTATTATAAAAAAGAAAATACACTTGTTGCTAATTTCTAGGAATAAATTGGTGATGTAAGTACTCATCTATTACTTATTGACCACTACCTGATAACCAAAATATTATGACTTTTCTGAAAATTACCATAGAATTAATGGATATTATTATTAACAAATCATTCATAAACATCAAACTCTCTACATTCCTCCTATGCATTGTTGTGGGTATAATGGTGAGATGTACTCAATGAGTATTCTTCTAATGTTGGTGTTCATATTATGTTCTTTAACCTAACTACCACCCAAGATCCATACCTCACACGGTAACAACCATAGGCTAACAGACATCTATCAAATGTGAAAAAGTGAAACGTGAATGATAGTTTATATGGAAAAAAGCGTAGGGTGATTATCTATTTAAATTGACTTTCAAAGTTTATTTTTCACTATGTTTGTAATTTGATGATTGTTAGCAAATAATGTATGGGGGTTAGGTGATATTTACGTTAAAGAACATAATTAAAGATCTATATGTTCAAGAATCATTATGTAATGATATTTTCTAATAACATGTGATCATATAGCGTCACACCTAATCGAAAGCAGACACTTATTGATTGTGTATTAATAAATATTATCAACTCTTGTATTTAATTGAAGAAACGTACATAGTAAATCTCACTATGACACTGACAACGATACATAGGATGAACATAAGAAGTTTGAAGTGGTCAACAAACAATAGACCTAGTCGACCATTCTATTTCTAGAAATTAGAAACAAATGTATTTCCTTTGTTTATAATAAAAAAAAATATTTGTTATGTTTATATATGATTTGTTAATAGTAATATCCCTTAATTCCATAATAATTTTCAGAATAGTACTAATATTTTGATTATCAGGTAATTTTCAAAAAAGCACTAATATTTTGAGCAAACTAACGAAAAATAACAGAATACCGGTTAAATCTAGGAAACCGGCCAAAAAGGGTTTTTTCAAAGTTTTAGCCGGTAGTTTGTGCTTTTTTTATAAACAAAATTTAGTTTAAGACTTTTTCATAAATTGGACGAAAATTTTAGGATTTTTCTGGAGATTTCCCTAAAATATTTTCAATATAAATAATTTGATTAAAAAACTGAGAAAATATCCATAATAGTCGTTTTTTATTTTAAAAAAAAAATACCACAAGGTAGACAAAAAAAATGATCCCTTTAGCCACATTTTTTTAGACCCGACAATGGGGCGTGTTTGGAGCGAATCGACCTTGATCCAAACCCATTTAACAAATTTTGATCCAAACCCACTCCGTAACCCGCGGGGTTTTGAATAATCAAATACATACCCTTATCCACCGAATCAGTAGATATCCAAACCCGCCCCGTAACCCGTAGGTTTTTTGAATAATCAAACACATTTTACTTAAATCATAAAATCACATTTATTAAATAAAACTAAGTTTTGATTTAGAAAACACATTAGGTTTTTTCAAAGTTTTAGCCGGTAGTTTGTGCTTTTTTATAAACAAAATTTAGTTTAAGACTTTTTCATAAATTGGACGAAAATTTTAGGATTTTTCTGGAGATTTCCCTAAAATATTTTCAATATAAATAATTTGATTAAAAAACTGAGAAAATATCCATAATAGTCGTTTTTTATTTTAAAAAAAAAATACCACAAGGTAGACAAAAAAAAATGATCCCTTTAGCCACATTTTTCTAGACCCGGCAATGGGGCGTGTTTGGAGCGAATCGACCTTGATCCAAACCCATTTAACAAATTTCAAAATCCGATCCAAACCCACTCCGTAACCCGCAGGGTTTTGAATAATCAAATACATACCATTATCCATCGAATCAGTAGATATCCAAACCCGCCCCGTAACCCGTAGGTTTTTTGAATAATCAAACACATTTTACTTAAATCATAAAATCACATTTATTAAATAAAACTAAGTTTTGATTTAGAAAACACATTATGTATTCGAGGGCTTTCTATTAGAATTAAAATCATTATTTTAGTTACTTTCGATTGGTTTTTGACCGTCGATTGCATTGATAGAGAATAGCAATTACATACTTTCTTCCGGTTGATAAATGCCCTTATTGATTTATAAATAAAATGAAATCATGACTCTTGGGAGAAGACTGAAAGTTTAGAAGTTGAGTCCTCGAGTCCTATGTAAAAACAATTTAGTCTTTGACCTTTTCTCTTTGGACTTCTAGTTGGAATTTAATGTAAATTTTAGGCAATATAAAATATAAATTTATAATTCTAAACCTTATATGGGGCGGGTTATAAACGGAGCGGATCGGTGATGATCCATACCCGACCCTTTTAATAAAAGGGTTAGCAGGTACGGGTCGTTAACGGGTAAACGGATCAAAAACTATGCTCCAAACCCGTATATTTATTAAGGTTTTGGATCGGATCAGGGTCAAAACTCTCTCCATTGTTAGGCCTAATTTTTTTACAAATGATCATATACTGAAGATGTAATCTTTTTTTTTGTCATTTTGGGAGCATTAATTGCAAAATCTATGGTTGACTTACAAATAACGATGTTATCTACAATCTTTTTAGCTCATATACTGTCTTCTCATTTTGACTGCGAAAATCTATATGTTTTAGAGGATGTTACCTTATAAAAGAAAGTTTACTATAAAAAAAAATTAGTTTTTCTACTTATGTATTTGTTTATATTGTTTATTTAATTATTCAAATTTTAACTTTATTACATATTACAATGTATTAATTTATTCCAAAATATATTTAATTATTTAGTTTTTTAACTAGCAAAAACGTTTTAGAAATGGGGGAAATCAAAAATAATTATTCGTATCTGTAAGAGATTTTCATAAAGGCTATTTATGAAAATATGTGGATTTTCGCAGCTGTCATCTGTTAAAATCTAGTTTTTCTCACATGTCATCTATGAAAATCTAAGTTTTTCTTACATGTCCATCTAAGAAAATCAAGGTTTCTCAGATTTCACATGCGTAAATCATGGTTTTACTTAGCCATCCATCTGCAAAAATCTAGGTTTTTCTAACATGTCATCTACGAAAAAGTGATGCCATCCACCAAAATCAGAAAATCTTATATTTTCCGACAAAAATATGCATTACGTAATATGATACTAGTAAATAAGCATCAAGCTTTTTGTATGAATAACGTAGAATAATCACTACCACCACTTTAAGTACCAAATGGTTTTCAATGGTATTTATCGAGAGTTTATAGACTCAAAATCGAGATACGTATAAAAACTTTCTCTTTGATTTGATGGAACATATATACAACAAATAGCAAGCCAAAGACAACACACCAATGATGAGTAGATGTGATATTTATAATTTTGCTATGTAATTTATATTTATATTAATTAATAAATATTTTTAATATTAATTAATCTTGTATTTATTTTTATATTTTATTAACGAATGAAATAGTAAATAATAAATATGAAGAGACCAAGAGTGGTGACCAAACCACTATGAAATGATAGATAATGAAGAATGAAATGGCGCAGAGGTAGTTTTCGATATGGAGTGATTGAGTGTTACAACACCCCAATGCCTAATAAGTTATGTTCATTTTAGAACAAATTATCGAAATCATTCTTATGGTTTAGTCAAAATTACGTGTTTGGTCGCTAACGTTTTTTCGTACTCGGACTGTCCTTACTGTTTGTTTTTGTTTCGGATTTTGTCCCGCCAAATTTGAAAAAGACTATTCAAACTATTAATATATTAAAATTATTTAATAAAAGATATAGCTCCCACCATCTTATACCCATTGATACCACCACCTTCATTGTTAAAGATTGAGCACCACTCCACCATCACCAACTGCCATTGTCAACTTCCACGGTAACCGGTAGCAGCAACCGTTAATGTCATCGTGCATCACCACCTTCATGTCACGCCATATAGAAACTAAACACATGAATGATAACCATAAAACATACTCATAAAACCAAACCCATAAATCAGCAGTCGATGCTCAAACAAATCCGAAAATGGTGGATAACATCAAAATTCTAGAAATCATAGATGAATCAAAAAACCAGAAATTGTGGATGAAATCAAAACCCTAGAAATCATGGATAAAATCAAAATCAAACAATTTAAGACCAAACTTGAACCTGATTAATCCAAAAAAAAAAAAACTGAATTTAGAAATGGTATCGTACTCATTACAGAAATTGACTCCATAAATATCATGATGAAATTCAGATAGAATGTTTTTAAATCCTCAAACCTTGCTCCTATTAGCTTGAAACCCCAAACCAAAATCCAAAAATTGAAGTCCCTAACATTACCGATGATGGAAACAAAAACAATGGACTTCCAGATCTTGATTTTTAGATATGAGTTGTTGGAATCAATTCAGGTGATAGCGCAACCACTAGATTTGAGCGGTCAATATAGTCAAAATTACCTTCAATTTTAAAAACGATGATACATGTGGTTAGCGATGATGTAGGTGGCGACGGTGGGTGATGTAGGGTTCAATCGAAATAGAGAATGAAAAAGAGGAAATGTAGTTGTATAAAGGAGGAACGTTGGTGATGTGCTCTTGTTCTCGATCTTTTTCTGGTGATGATGGCTTCTCCCATAGGAGGTGACCGACGTAAAAGAAAGATGTGTCGGAGGAGTAACTTAGCGAGATAAAGAGGAAGGATATGTAGGAAAAGTCGTGATCACATGAATGAGTTTTATTAAGGTGTGGTTATGTGGTTGTACATCAAGTTTATAAGGGTTGTACCTTTGTTTATTAAATAAGGGAAATTGAGTAATCTAACATTTTTCACGTGCTTTTTTAAAATATAACCCAAATTTTTATTTTTATTTTTTTCAAAATAACCACATACTCCGAAATGGGTCGTTCCGGAACCTAATCTAGACTCATTTTCGCGTGGGCCAGCCCATTTCGATGCCTCTCAATGCCCATTCCAGAGTATCCGTACGTGTTTTGGACCTAGAATTTGAATTTCAAAATCCAAAATATAATTTGCATAATCCAGACCCTCAACTTCATTCTGGATCTTGTTCCGACATTCCGACTCAATTGCGATACGCGAATCTGATTCTGATTCTGACCTCCGACACGCAACTCTGACATGGAAGACAACCATTATGACCCGGTTATTTTATGGGTATGTTCTTCACTTTAAGAACCTACTTTTCTTGTTTGTATACCGTGATTATTCACCAAGAACTACTGATCCGAAATGCGTAGAACTCCTCCGGAATGATTTGAAACCGTTCTGGAGTGTTAATTTAATATGTCATTGCAATAGGACCAACCCAAAACTAGTTTATATGTTTAGGTATTGTTACTTTAGATCGAAATGTAGTGCTCCAACACTTAAAAAATCATTTTTGGAAGGAATCGGGAACACGATGTAATGTTATGGAACGTGTCTGGAAGTGGTCTGAAATATTGGTCAGTTTTCGTTTCGAAATGAAGTGTTATGTAACATCCCGAAATTCAAGGACAAAAATTTCATTTTTAATATAAAAAAACCTTTAATAACTTTGTTCCAGACATTGAAACCATTTCAATTAAAATAAATATCAGAGTCTAATCCCAAAGATCACATAATGCGAAATAACATGGGTGAATGCGTTGCGATCGTCCCGAGCTCCTTTTTCTTGAAAACTGAAGATACTTGAAACCAAAACTGTAAACCGTAAGCACGAAGCTTAATGAGTTCCCCAAATACCACATACCATACATATCAACTGGGCCATACATGCCATACATATCAAACATATCCATAATCAAGTAAGGTGGTATGTGCCAAACATAGTCTTGCCATTATGCCACGGACCGCACGTGATCTTTCTTGCCAAGCCTCGGTCTTACAGACAAGTGCCAAGAGCCACCTCCTGGTCTTCCATGCAAGAATCACAAAGACAACTAGCATACATTCTACTTTACTTAGCTAATCAGCGTATAGTGTGCCAGGAGCCACATCCTGGTCTTTCATACATAATAGCATATAGTGTGCCAAGAGCCACCTCCTGGTCTTTCATACATATTGCCTAGGGCTAACCCCCGGGTCTTCCTACCATACATAATAATATATTGTGTGCCAAGAGCCGCCTCCTGGTCTTTCATGCATAATGCTCAGGGCTAACCCATGGGTCTTCCTATCATACATAAACTAAATAGGTCGGTATTGGTGCCTTAGACCCATACACATAGTGAGGAGACTCACCTCACAAGCTGACTGTAGAACCCTACGAATAAACCTCTCGCTACTAGCTGGCGGATCCTGGAACAGCTGGTCTCTCGACTCCCTGAGCTACCATTACCCAAAGTGATAATTAGTCCAAATCAATAATCCTCCTTAGGGTAAAATGACCATTTTACCCCTAGTCTATCTTGTTCCATATCTAAGGCCCAAGGCCATAATACAAAAAGGCCCAACACTAGGTACGCTTTCTAAGCCCACTAGTAGCCCACAGCCCACTAATGGTACAATTTGCTAAATTGGGCCCAATCCCTCTAATGGGCCTTACCCTAAGCCCAAACATATTCTTGGCCCAAAACATCTAACCTCTGATGGCCCACTAAGTCCCAAATACCCAAAGTCCACTACTTGGACCAACTCGAGGCCCATAACACACCGAGCCCATAACTGATGAGTACGCGGGGCGTACTCTTCTGTTCGCTAAGCGTACTAGCTGAAGGTGATGTACACTGCGTGTACCTGCATGTACGCCCAGCGTACTCCTCTATTAAGCTACTTTTTCCATTGAGTGCTTAATACTCCATTCCAGAAGCTACAATTACATATCTAAGTCCTCTTCAATGTCTTAATCCATAAAGTTGATTACACGGTGGCTTGCAACCCACCAAATGAGCCCAAACTTGAAATGTGACAACAAACTTCCATGAAAAGGGATAGATCTCATGCATGATCATAAATGAGCCCTAAAGATTGAAACTTTACTACTTATGGGACTCATATGACACTAAGGGTGACAACCTCGGACCTAGAAAACAAGTTGAGTCATAAAGGTCCATTCTTGGCACCTAAAAGGTCCAAAAACTCCATTAACATAGATTTAAGCATTCTTGAGGAAAGTTTCAGACTTTATACCTCCAGATGATCTGAAATGGAACCACAATCTTGAATCTACTGCTTCCCCTTCGATCCACCACCTTTTAATACTCTTCACTTGCTTGAAAACTGGCTTCACAACACCAAAATGCTCTCTAATGGCCTCCAAAGCTCCAAGAACACTCAAGGGAGGGTTAGGGTTTCGTGGTGGCTGTTTAAGGATGAGAGGGGACTGGTATCTAGGGTGTTATGCTCTTTATATAGTGACATACCCTAAAAATTAAGGTTTAGGGACTCTGAGCATACGTTGGGCGTACTTCTCGTACGTTGGGCGTACCCAGCTAAACACACACATACATTCCTTGCCTGCATGGGCTGCCTTTTCACAAAACTCCATTAAGGGCTAGACAATAACTTCAAAGTGTCATAACTCCTTCATTCTAAGTCTGTTTCCGGCGAACTTTATATCCATGAAAAGGTGGCAAGAAGCCATACGCTCCTAGCCACACCCCCAATCCTAAAACCTTCCAGATAAAACCTGAGACCCATAAAAGACCGAATCGCCCCTACCCTTTGGCATTCAAGACCACAACCGAGTACTTTCAAAATGGGGTGTTACATGTTAACACCTTTTTTATTTGTGTAGCACGACATGGTTTTTGATGCATCCATTACACTATCTTGTAAACCCAAAATCGGTGGGCAAATTCATGAGGCATTCAAATACAAACTGAAATATGAGTGTATGTTCCAGAATTCATGTTGTGGGAGGTGGTCAGACATTCCTAACATAGATGGGATCCTTTGCTTCTACATTACGTCTTTTGCCACGAAGTTATCACAAACCTCCGAAGCGAAGTAGAGGAAATGGTTTTTGAGATTGGGGGTTACGAGCTATTTTTAGGTAAGAAAGAATTTTGTCTTGTCCGGGCTACCGGTTTGGTGACTATTTTCCTGCTTCTGTTTCCGGCGCCACTTTCCGTTCCTATGTCTTTTTTATGGTCGCGAGTAACGTCTTGGACGATGTGATTAAGGTGTTTGAAAAGTCACTTAATAAGTTATCGGATGTGGATGCGGTCCATGTATGTCTCATCTATCTATTAAAGAATGGTTTCAACGTCGGTTGAAAAAATAGCCTGTGTTAGAGGAGATTTCTTTTTACTATCCAACCTTGTTGAATTCAACAAGTATCATGACGTTATTTTATAACTATATATTATAATTAACCATGTCATTACTAATATTTTTTTTTCTATTTTTTACAATTTTAATTGGGAATTTTTTATGTCGTGGATATCCATGGTGGAGGATAAACAATATGTGCAGCTTAATTTTAATTGTGGGCTGTTTAAGTGTTAAGTTTAATTAACCTTGGTTTATTGTTAAATTTATTATTAAAACACTAATTTATTAAGTAAAAATTACTTTTACAAATATTATGATAAATAACTTAGTATTGTCTGGACTCATCCTTATACATGGATTTTGGCATGCGATGATATCTACTCTAATAAATGAATGTTTTTTTGCCACATGTCGCATTCTCATTCAATTTGTCAAATGTAATTTTGTGGTAATTTTGAATTACTTTTTTTTAATGTCATTTTATGAGTTTTTCTATTTTATTAAATTCAACATAATATTTTAATGTAATAATTACAATAAATGTAATAATAAATGGATATCAATTTTATTAATGAACTAACCTTTTAATTTCAAATTTCTCAAATTAAAGTTCATTAGTTTCTTTTTTTATTTATTTAAATTATCTGTTTAAATTTAAAATATAAAAAACATTCAATTATAATAATTCATTATTTTTCTTATTTTCTTATAAATTCAAAGTTCTCAAATATTTTAACCTTTATATTTAAATTTTTTTAAAATTAACCCATGTAATACATAGGTCTCACAACTAGTTTTAGAAATAAATGAAGAATATAAGCGTATTATGGCATATCATTAAGTAATTATTAGGTTGTTTAATTAGAATAACTAATATATATATATATATATATATATATATATATATATATATATATAGAGAGAGAGAGAGAGAGAGAGAGAAAGTTAGGTTCAAATGTTGATTGACATCTATTGTGCGGACGTGTGAGCGGTGTTATTTTGTGAGAATAACAAAAAAAATGTCTTTAAATAATATGAATACGTTCAATCTTACATAAATACTGTCATTATCACACATTCTCACTAGTTAAATCGACTATAAGGTTATCATTGATTTTTTTATTATTCTCATTTTGTCAGAATGTTTATTGAGTCATATTCTGTAAGAATGAAAATAAGTGAAAAACGATATATGAAAACAAAAATGAATAAGAATTAGTGAGAATGCATGAAAATGACAATACTCGTGTGAGTTTGAATGTATTCACATTACTAAACAACCTATTCTCTTAGTAATTCTCACAAAATAACACTGTCCACGCGTCCGCACAATACTTGTTCATCCACATTATAACCTAGCCATATATATATATATATATATATATATATATATATATATATATATATATATATATATATATATAGTCTATATGAATTAAAGATTTATTATCAATTATTCACTTATCTGGATTAGACTATTATTTTAGGCAAATTGTAAATTATCGGTCTAAAGATATCAAATTAAGACGATCTCATGGCGATAAATATTAGGTCAACCTAGCTAAAGAATTGAGTTGACACTGTTGTTAACTCAAGTTACATGTTATTAATATGGTAGTAGTATTTTAAGAACTCGAATTCAACTTTAGCCGCTTTTGTGGTTTATACAGTGTTTTGCTGCATCACGTGAGTTTTTCTCACTGTACTTGTGGGTCGAAGGACCAAGGTCGGCCCATTAGGTTGTATGATGTATCCTGATATATATAATGTTGTTATGTTGTAGTGATTAGTAGATCTGTCGGATTATCTGTTGTTGGTTATATGATTATCTGTTTGTTGACTATATATTTATCTGTGGCATATCTCAACATAGTGCGATTGGGTTGAGGCAATACTGCTCTGTGGGGGAGCCAACAAACCCGCATTATCTGTTACTCATATCTTGAATTTTAAGAGGTATAAGATAAAAGTTGTATTTATTTTTATTACATAATAACTACTAATAAAATCTAATAATTATTTTTTGTAAGAAACTATTCACCAAAAAAGTTATTTATCGTCACCGTTTTACGCGGGCAAACATGTATATATATATATATATATATATATATATATATATATATATATATATATATATATATATATATATATATATATATATATATATAATGTGTGGGCGTATAAAGCGACGACGACAAATAGCTAATCTAGTGAATAGTTTCTTATGAGGAAATAATTATTATATTTTATTATTAGTTATTAAGTAATAAAAAAATTATAACTTTTAAATAAAATATTTATTTTTAAAACTTATATTTTTGTTGTCTATTTATACTATTGATGTAAATTAATTAATAATGATGTCTAGTTTAAGAAATATAAATTAATTAATATACATGACTTTATTTTACTAAAAATTAACTTTATTAATAACCTTTCTTAATCACGCCTTCACATTTTTTATAAGTATTAATGATTTATTTTCGAATAATTGATTTGAAAAAAAAAACTTTGTAATTTATACCTCTTAAAGTTTAAGATATGTTGTGAGCATGGAGGTTTGTCTGCAATGACTCTAAGACATGAGGCAAAGTCTCATGTTTACAGCAATGGATTAGTCGGTGCACGAAAGCTGGCCTGGACATCCCTATTAGGAAAGTTTCATTCGTTAAAAAAAAGTTCAAGATATGATGAATATGTTTTATTATATATATATATATATATATATATATATATATATATATATATATATATATATATATATATAGGCTTAGGTTATTCTATTCAAAGTAATTATTGTGTTATTATATGCATAAATGTGGGGCAATCATTTTTACTTATTTTAAGAAAGTGATTAATACATATTATTGAATTAAAAATAATCGAAAAATACCATCTAATTTAACTAGAAAGGTATTTTAGTCAATTAATATAGATTTAATAAAGGAAATTTGCATATTTTAAGGGATCATAGATTCTATTAAATTTAAAAATCAGATTTTACGAATTATAAGGTTTTTAATTCGGACATTCTGACAGAATATGTTTGAGTATGTTCAAAAATAAAAATATTCTAAAACCATAAAATAATTAAACTAATCTTGAACAAATTTCTTGATCATGACTTTAAAAAATTCTTGTAGAATAACAAATTCTCGTACCAGCAATTGAAGAATTAAAACATAAATTATATTAATTCTTATAGAATACAATTTAACAACTGCTAAGAATTACATTTATTGTTAAAGAATAAAACTAAAAAACTTTCAAATCGGGAAAAAAACATCAAAATCTAACAAATACACTAATTCATTCAAAAAGAATAATGTTGCTAAGAGGCATCGTTCAAATTTCGTAGTCCGTTCTTCAAGCATCAGCTTCTGTGGAAACAAATCCCATGAATAAATTAGTGAGAAAATATTCATATTCCATTACAACATAATTGGAATTTGTGATTCCATTCTGATAGAATTGGAATTCCTTCACCAATAATTATATTAATTTGAGGCATTCTAACAAAATATGTTCATGCTTATCATAAAAAACATTTTTTTTTCTGGTAGAATACTATAAACGAAGAAATACCATTCAGTTGAAGCATTTTAGCAAGCGCTTGGTGTGCATCAAAACAACTTTCAATTTCCTATAAAAATTAGACAATTAGAACAAATTACCAATTAGCATCATTGCCTATTACTTTCATATACATACTAGATTAGGAGAAATACCACAAGCAACTGCAGATCCTCTAATTGTATATTCCAAAATCAGTACACAATTTGTTTCTCCCCTCCTTCCCTCTTCTTCAGCTTCGGTTAAGAAAACCTCCACCGGTGGTGGAGTTATTCGGTGGTCAGGAGGGCAGCAGCCTCCTGCGCATCTCCCTGAACATGCGTTGTTGCTGCTTGCCTTTATACACAACAAAATGAAAATTAAAGAAGTATCATCATGCGTATTCGATGCCAATCAAATGCGTTCAATCCCAATACTCCATATAAAACGAAATCGAAATACTTTGGATTCAGACTTGAAACTGATTTCGACCCCAATAATCAGTAAGTTCAACTCTTCAACCCAATTCAACATAAATCGATTTCTTGACTCAAATCGAAAATTAACATCATTCGACTTCAATGAGTTTGACTCCAATCAACAAACAATTTCGATTTCTCAAATGGAAATCTATATCAGTCATACCATTCGACTCAAACATGAACAATCAATCGAAGATTTAGACTCCAATCATCAGTCGACTTAACCAAAGTTGATTCCTGATGTGAACAATAATAGGTCAATTCGACCTCAAACCGTAGTCAAAACTGATTTTGTGGACGAATCTAATTTCAATTTCGATTTTATGATAAGAGAATTGAACCTCGATGATTTTGAATGAGCACCATCAGAGCGTGGACTGGAACGACGAGGCTTCTTCGTCTTCTTGGCGCTTTCATTGCTGATGCTTTTTTGCTTTAATAAATCATTAACTGGATGCTCTGTGCCTCTGTTGAAATCACCTCGATAATGTTTGATCACAAATTCATAATTGACAGGCGCTTGGGTGTGAGGCCGATGGTAAGTGTCACACCCCAAAACCAAGAACGGCGGAAACGTTCGGGGGTGGAGGACGTCATGTACAGTATCACAATAGTGTAAAGTAGTAAACAAGAAACAACATCATCCATTGCATTAAAAGTAAAGTTTTAATACATGTGTGTTCTTTCATTGTAGTAAGACACCAAAATATACAATCAAAATAAAAGACGAGTCTTGTCTGTGCTCCGTCTTCTCAAAACCTGGCCATTGTACCTGTCTACTGGTGACCTGAGAATACAAGTTATTTGAAAGCGAGTATCAGCCTAAAGCTAGTGAATTCATAAGTATTTAAGTGTCATTGTCTTGTTTTGGAAAGCTGTTATGAATGTCATGTAACTCAATAAATGAAACAGTTGATATAAGTATGAAAACCCTAGAAAATCCCTTATTTCCTACTAGTATGAAATGTAGTCTTCTACCAAGACCCGAATGTTTTGCTATAAAAATGATAGTTTTTCCTTTCTTTTGACTATTACTAACAATACTTAGTCTAACTCATCGTTTATGTGAATGTATCACAAAATAAAGTAATAGGAAAATGTACTCATGTAAGTGTTATCCTTTTGTATTAGGATTAACACGAAATCGCGATTAGCAAAATGTATAACCTTGAACATCCGTAGATTGTTCAATTTTCCTCTGTAGCTACAGCAGGTTTAAGGAAGGGTTAGTCCCGTAAAGGTACTCCTAATATAAGTATTAACCGTAGGCATCCGTAGATGGTCATTTACCTCTGTAGCGAACAGTAGGCTAAAGGAATGGTTAGTCCCGTAAAGGTACCCCTAGTATAAGTAATAACCGTAGGCATCTGTAGATGTTCATCTACCACTGTTGCTAACAGGTGGGTTCCGGAATGGTTAGTCCCATCTAGATATCCCGTTGAACTGGGATAGGCAGGACAACTTACACATAATGTACTAATAAATCATCCTAGTGAATTGAGGTACAAGTATCCATGTAAGTGTATACAGGTAAATGTATCTATGTAAAGGTATTCATGTAAGGTATTCATGTAAGCGTATTCATGTAAGCGTACTCATGTAAGCGTATTCATGTAACATGTAATGTATAGTATAGACCCATGAATGAACTGACTCTGATGTAGTTCCTTGTAATAGGAATAATGTTTTGTATCTTCTAACTATCCTTATAATAGTTAACTGGAAGGTAATTGGTTGTCCAAGCAGGTTTATACACCCTTGCTACACAAGAGTGTGGGAAACTGAATGAAGGATGAAAACTATAACATCAATACATATATAAGAACATAAGTGTATAGATATAGTTTTGTTCAAGAAGGTAAAAATGGTTTTGTAAGACATCTAAGAGTTTTGAACAATAATTAACAATGACTTGATGTCATTTTAATAAACATTTCAAAACTAATACTTTTGTTACCAAGGTATTTTAAGATAGAAAACCATTTCATGCATCACATTTTGAAGTATGTGAAATCTGTTGGATGAAAACACAGTTATAAAATACATATGAGTGATTTAATAACATACAATTTTCTACTTGTATTCCCCCCATTAAAGCATTTAAAATCATTTAAAACATTGATTAAGGGGTATGAACTCACTTGCAGCGAGTGGATTGGATTGAAGTGTCGGATACTATGCTAGGTGACAAATGGAGACTTTTACACACGCACGAGCCTAGTTATCATATAATGAACATATATATAACTAATAGCCAATTTATAACTAGTAAATTAAGTTAGGACACTCTAGAACATGAAAACACTTTGTTTCAAGTGTTAAAGATCACAAGGGTTGCATCAAAGTGTTTGTAGGGCAAAGCTAGAGTGTTTGGAGTTCAAGGGTAAACTCCTTTGGAGTTTACGGTTTTAATGACCATTACCCAAGGAGTTTACGGCAGTAAACTCAAGGGTTTACGGTCGTAAACTCTACACCTTATGACCATATGTTGTTTTGAGGTTTTACAAGTCTTTTGAAGCATTTCTACTTGGTGGTTAGGCCTTAGGAAGGGACTAGGGCAACAAAACACTCCTTTGAGGAGTTTACGGCCTCATGGTCATTTCCCTTTGGGTTTACTACCTTAAACTCATGAGTTTACTACCTTAAACCCATAAGTTTGGTATTTGGGGGTTTTCAAGTCCTTAGCTCAATCATGGCAATAGTCTAGGTTAGATTTAGACATAAGGAATAACCATTGGACTTTTATGGGACCTTTATGCACTTTTTGGGGTGTTTACAGTTTTGGGAGATCCCCAAACCGTAAACACATAAAAATGTAAGTATTTGGTGCTTTTTGTGTGATAAACTCATCAAGGATGAATCTAGACAAGTCCCTAAGGCATGGTGAAGCATCTAGGCACCTTAAGGCACCACTTTGCACCATATTTGGTGTTTACGGTTTTGGGAGCCTCCCAAAACCGTGAACACCTTGATCTTGGTGTTCTGTGGACTTTTCTTTGATGTTAACATGTAACACAAGCTTATTAAGACTCAAGGATGGAAGTACTTACTATTAGGAAGCTTGAAATGAGCTATAAGTCCAAGAACACTTAGTGTGTGTTCTTGGTGTTTTTGGAAATCTAATCAAAACACAAAAATGAATGGATGAAAAGATGTACAATCATTAGATTAAGTGTTATACCAACTTGAAATGGCTAGAACACTTACAAGTTTGAAGATCTTGAATTAAATCTTGGATGATACCTGAGAGTGTTCTTGAGTTTACTCTTTTGGTAAATAGGGAGTAAACATAGAATGACTAGTTTGGGGAGTAAACTCATGCTTATGCATGAGTTCACGGTTTTTGGATGATTTTCCGACCCAAACATAAAAGTTTGGCCGTGAACTTCTAAGACACGAGGTGTTTGCGGTTTAGAAATTTCGAGACCCGAGAAGGCCCATCCGTTCACCCGTTCGTTTAAAGATTAATTATTAAAATAATCAAATGAACTTATTTTTCCCAAAAACAAATAAAAGTGAACTTGACTTAAAATATGAAGTGATTGACTTTTAGGGTTTGACCGAATGAAATTTTCGGGTTGTCACAGTAAGGGTGTGAGGCGATTTATGAAGGGGATAAATTTAGGGTTAGAAAAAATCAATTAGATAAAGATGGAATCTAGAATATAATACCATGATTACAGGGGTTATTTTTTGAAGTTATTAATCATATTACTAAATTACCCTTCTTTATTTATTTAATTATTTAATTTTGATTAGCCCACATTTATACATACAATAACACAATAAATACTTTAAACACCTAAACATATATATATATATATATATATATATATATATATATATATATATATATATATATAATATGAGGGTTTTATAAAATAGAGATTATACAGATATTATTAGCATAAACTATATATTGTTATCCATATAAAGTTATAGTACCGAAGAATCGTAGATGATGTGGAATGTGGGAATGTTGATTTAAAAATTAAAGCTAAGAAAACTAATAGTATGATTTTGTACAAGCGATAATTAACAAAATGCTACTCAAGTGGTATATTGGAAAATGATGGTTCAAGTATTAATGTAATTTCTAGGAAGGATGTTCATTGTATATGTGGTGATGTAATTTAGGGTTAGAAAAAATCAATTAGATAAAGATGGAATCTAGAATATAATACCATGATTACAGGGGTTATTTTTTGAAGTTATTAATCATATTACTAAATTACCCTTCTTTATTTATTTAATTATTTAATTTTGATTAGCCCACATTTATACATACAATAACACAATAAATACTTTAAACACCTAAACATATATATATATATATATATATATATATATATATATATATATAATATGAGGGTTTTATAAAATAGAGATTATACAGATATTATTAGCATAAACTATATATTGTTATCCATATAAAGTTATAGTACCGAAGAATCGTAGATGATGTGGAATGTGGGAATGTTGATTTAAAAATTAAAGCTAAGAAAACTAATAGTATGATTTTGTACAAGCGATAATTAACAAAATGCTACTCAAGTGGTATATTGGAAAATGATGGTTCAAGTATTAATGTAATTTCTAGGAAGGATGTTCATTGTATATGTGGTGATGTAATTTAGGGTTAGAAAAAATCATTTAGATAAAGATGGAATCTAGAATATAATACCATGATTACAGGGGTTATTTTTTGAAGTTATTAATCATATTACTAAATTACCCTTCTTTATTTATTTAATTATTTAATTTTGATTAGCCCACATTTATACATACAATAACACAATAAATACTTTAAACACCTAAACATATATATATATATATATATATATATATATATATATATATATATATATATATATATAATATGAGGGTTTTATAAAATAGAGATTATACAGATATTATTAGCATAAACTATATATTGTTATCCATATAAAGTTATAGTACCGAAGAATCGTAGATGATGTGGAATGTGGGAATGTTGATTTAAAAATTAAAGCTAAGAAAACTAATAGTATGATTTTGTACAAGCGATAATTAACAAAATGCTACTCAAGTGGTATATTGGAAAATGATGGTTCAAGTATTAATGTAATTTCTAGGAAGGATGTTCATTGTATATGTGGTGATGTAATTTAGGGTTAGAAAAAATCATTTAGATAAAGATGGAATTTAGAATATAATACCATGATTACAGGGGTTATTTTTTGAAGTTATTAATCATATTACTAAATTACCCTTCTTTATTTATTTAATTATTTAATTTTGATTAGCCCACATTTATACATACAATAACACAATAAATACTTTAAACACCTAAACATATATATATATATATATATATATATATATATATATATATATATATATATATATATATATATATATATATATAATATGAGGGTTTTATAAAATAGAGATTATACAGATATTATTAGCATAAACTATATATTGTTATCCATATAAAGTTATAGTACCGAAGAATCGTAGATGATGTGGAATGTGGGAATGTTGATTTAAAAATTAAAGCTAAGAAAACTAATAGTATGATTTTGTACAAGCGATAATTAACAAAATGCTACTCAAGTGGTATATTGGAAAATGATGGTTCAAGTATTAATGTAATTTCTAGGAAGGATCTTCATTGTATATGTGGTGAAGCTAGTAGCCTAGTAATAATATTTCAGTCTTTACTTTTTGTCTACCCCTCTTGACAACCATCTTGCTCCCTTTCTCTTCCGGAATCGGTCCTTTTTACACTTGTGACTTTTCCTTTCCTTTTCATCTGTTACATGTTCTTTGCTCTTTAAAACAGCTTTTGCTTCAACCTTCCTTGTATTTGCATCATCAAGCATCAGTGGACCACTTGATGCACCTTCCTGCAACACAAAACACAGAAAACCTAAAATCATGATACGCACACAACAATAAAAGAAAGGTAAAAAACCAAAAAAAAAAAAAAAAAAAAAAAAAGAGAGAGAGAGAGAGGTGGACCTTTGCAAGAGGTTGGGATCGTGAATCCAATGATGTATTACACATTGTAAATGAACCATCTTCTTTGCATACAGGTATATAGCGCACTTTGGTTAGACTATATAAATGATCTAGAACTCTGCAAACTTCATCTACGTCCTTTTTGTTGGCATCAAATAGTTCCCACCATGGAGGGTTTTCAGGAAGAGGAACATAGCATCTGCGAGCTGCAGTGTATATAACACCACATGCCACAACGTGACTCTTCAACTGCACACATAAAGTTGTACGCAAACTGTTGAAAAAAAAAACAAAAGTGAATTTAGTAGTACAAAGAATCTAAAAACATCGTACTTGTCATAATGGGATCCAAATTACATACCTGTCGTTTGCAATATTCCACGCTTCTTGTATCATCTGATGGGGTGCTTCAAGAACTTCAAGGTAAGTTACCATGAGTTTATGAGGAAGTTCAACATGGCAGATGTAACCCATTTCCTTCAGTACTTGTAGTTCGCATCTTTTCAAATCCGCCTCTAATTCCAGATATTTCTGTATAACAAAAACATAAAGCATGATTTAGATGGGAGATAAACCGGGTTTTCAACTAAACCAGGTTCTTGTGAACTAATACCAAAATTAAATACCTTTGAAGATGTATTCAAATGCTCTAAAGGTAGATTCTCCCTTCTACATTCGATTATGTGAAAAATATTGATGATTCGCCTTAGAGTCCTAATGTTTTCCTCTAGTTTTGACGCAAGCCAAAGGCAAGTAGCAGCAACTCTCTGTCAACAAGAAAGAATAAGAAGTACATGTTAGCAACAAACAAGAAACATAGCTTTATATATTATGAATGGAAACGAGTAAAAGAGACAAACCTTCACGTTGAAACTAGAAAATGATTGCTTGCAATAAAACCGATGAAATAGAACTTGACCTGTGCCCATTACTTGTTGTGGTCTGCATGTTATGTTATATGGTTAAGAACTTCTATGATCTAATCAATATCTGTGTAAAATCACACTCTCATGGATTTGGGATGAATAAAAACAAAAAAATTAAATGTAGAGTTTGGAAAGAGGATACACATTGAGTAAATTACCACTCTCTTGTATAAGATCACAGCCATATCTTCTAAGTGTCGTTTCAGTGGCTTCATCTATTCCGTCTTTTCTTGAAGGTGTGTTCTTAAGTTGTTTATCCGTTAGATAGAATGTATCGATAGCTGTGTAAACCATGGTTGACTTGAGAGATACTGCAACTGTCACAAGGAAAAAATGGTTATGAAATATCAATAGCAAGGTTGATCAGAGATATTATGTAACCTACCTTGAGGGTTCACATACGAATCGTTGTAAATTGTAACAGATAAAATTTCCCGGATTAATTCAACAAATTGAATTATAAGAAATCCTTAAAAAAAATATTAATTCATCCGATTAAAATATAACAATAAGTAACAAACAAATAAATAAATAATTGTTGACGAGTAACGAAGAATTATGTATTTCGAAAACAGGAAGATGTAAATATACCTCAAGATTCAAAATCCTTTAACAGGTAGCGGCGGCAGTGAGTGGCGGTAGGAGAAGGTTATCGGAATCACGACGGGAAGATGACCGGAGGCGGGAGTGGGCAAGGCGCAGAGTGGGAGACAGAAAGAGAGGACTGCGGGGGCGAAGCAAAGGCTTGAGTTTTTTTTTCAGAGATTGAAAATTCGGGCCCTCTCTAACTATTTTAATATGAGTAGGAGCGGTTACAATATACAAAGAATCGTAGAGTACACGCCATTTTTTATTTTTTTTTCGTTAGGGTATTGGGTAATGGGTGCACCTCTCACAAATTGATCTTCTACGGTGAATTCCAATTTCCTACCGTACTTCACTTTTTTTTTTTTTTTTAATTTGTATTGTACAAGTTCATTTGTACTGTATAAATACCTAAATAGCGGGTGAGGAGTGAGAGTTATGTAAAATGGAATTTAAGCATTAACCATGAAATAACTATATTTTTTTATACTAAATCAAAAGGTTGATGTAAAATATTACATGTGATAAAATAGATTAATGTTAATATTGAAGTTGAAAATTTATAAACAATAAGGGACAACTAAAATCCTAACTATCAACGTTATATTTTGACAAACTCCGGATAAAACTCTAACTGTGTCGAGCATAACTATTCAACCAGACTATCAATAAATGTCCATACCACATGAGGCTCCATTTTGATTTCGGGTTTTATCCAACCGTTTGTCAAAATATAATGTTGTTGATAGTTAGGAAGGGTCAACATGCATTCAAGTCATATCAATGCTCAAATCATATTTTATAATAACCCTCAATGTGAATATTTTTCCAAAAAAAAAAAAAAATCGAAAATTCAAACACACTTAATTATCAGTTCAAAAGTTCAAAAAAGGATACACAAAAAATAGGGCTGATAATTCTCGATACGACTCACGACACGACACGAAATAAATGGGTTTGAGTTTAGTTTTTCAACCTGCTAACTCGTTTATTAAACAAGTCATATATGAGTTTCTAAAAAAAATAAACGCGTTGACCTGCCAACCCATTTATATTTTTAATAAAAAAATTATATTATTTTTAAATGTATCAAATATTAATATTTAATAAGTATTACATACCACTGATTTATAATTCATTCACCATTTGACATTTTGACTCATGCATGTGGTCGTAATGACGTAACCTGTAAGGCTAAAAGGATGTAACCATTTTGCTCATTTGCCCTAAAATCTAAATAATCTCAAAATCAAATTTGCAAATTGCATAACTCCCACTTCCAAGCTTCCAGTCTCCCGGTGACCCGCTCTCTTACTCTCCCCTGTGTGATCGAAATCAAGTATCGAAATCAAATCCACGAACCCAAATCGGATATGTTTACATCAACAATCAAAAATTTTATTCATGTTTAATTATCAGTTTTATTTATGGAATCTGACCTACGAACCCACCAACCTGTAAACTCGTATAAATAAATGGGTTGGTGGGTCATATATGGGTTTATGTTTCAAACTCGTCAACCCATGACACGCCAACCCACAACCTGTATAGTTAAATGGGTTGTGTTTGGGTTGGCATATTTTGACATTTCAACTCGAACACGACATGATTGTCATACCTACAAACAAATAATAATAAACAAAAACAAAGGCTATATGGTACAAAAGATAATATTTCTCTAAAGAAAATAAGTCGAAAATTCAACACATTTAAATTGCTGGTTCAAAAGTTAAAAAAAATGGTATACAAAAAAATTATAATAAACAAAAACAAAGGCCATGTGATACAATACACACATGTTTTGTAAACATACTTCCAAAAAAAAGTGACTTGGATTTTAAAGATACCTTCCATAAAAGATATTTGTCATCGGTAACTCGAAATCTGAAATTTGAACTCGTGACTCGACTCAATATACAAGCATGCATACACCCCAAAGTAGGGCTTTGTAATTTCTTAAGTGATCGTTTTTCTTCATCTCATTTTCCACCCAAAAAACGTCATGTATATATATATATATATATATATATATATATATATATATATATATATATATATATATATATATATATATATATATATATGAGATAAGTGTCGATTAATAACCATAAATTAAAAAAAAAACTACTAAGTTATAGTGACATAAGTTATAAAACTCTTGAATTATATATAGTAGGAGTTTCGAAGAAATTTGGTGCAAACATTTGTGCAATTATTATTATAGATATATAGGTATAGATGTTTTATTCTATGTCTTTTAACGTTTAAAGTTTTAATATGTTTTGATTAATTTATTTTTAATTTTAATCTACAATATTAAATATTAAATCCGTAATGATCATAGCTATTTATATAATAATTTAATCATTTTTTATATAATAACATTTGTTTTATGTGGCAAATAGGGGTGTTCGTTTGGATGGATCGGTTCGATCCGATCCAATTAAGTAAATCCAAATTGATTTCGGTTTTCAAAAAATGGATCCAAATAGTCCAAACTAAATTAAAATCCGATCTGATCCGATCCGATCCAGTTACAATTCGGTTGGATCGGTTTTTATAATTCAGTTTTCAAAAACCATAATATTTTAAAAGGACGTAGAATTATAATATTTTCTAATTTTACAGAAGAAGCAAAAACAAATTATTTACTTGTGATTTAAATTTATACAAAACCACTAAGAAGGCATATTATAGTTTATTATTTAATAGATAAAAAACTTTTGAGAGAAAGTACATACTGATGTCTTTTATTAGGTAAAACATTTTGAACTTATTTAAAAAAAATTATAAAATTAATCAATAATTATAGATATTTTGAAAATAAATACATAAAAAATTGTTATTTGGTTTTTTTGGACTATTCGGTTCTTATTTTATAAACCAAAACCAATCCGAAATCCAAAATAATAATTCGGTTTTGTTGAAAACCAATTCAAAAATCTGAATATCCGAACCAAATAGTCCAAACCAAATTATCTAATTGGACAATTCGGTTTTATCCAAATAGTGAACAGCTCTAGTGGCAAAACATGACCGATAAACAAGTTACATATCATTAAATGTTGTATGATGAGATAGATACAAAATACGGAGATAGATTTAGTTTATTTCAGTTTGATAATAAAAGTAGTCCAAAGGCTATTTGTGAACAAATTTTTGGTCATTTTCTCGTTTAATTCTACAAATTAAAATCCAAATATAACATACCAAACTATTAACTTTTCTTGTTTTACGTCCCCATTAATCTATTTAAAAAGTAGCTAGTAAATTTGATGTTGAATTGGAAGCCGGAACCATCTTTTTTTTTTAATAGTCATCAACATAAATAAACAATTCAAAATGTTGAACATCTTAATTAAAAAAATCATTACATTTTGAGAAAATACCGAAATTCGTTATCGAAGCAATATAGTTGCATGATGCAATATAGTCTTGATTAGGGGTGATTATAAGTTTATCAAAGTTGGGCTATACATGTGCCTAGAAAGAATGTGCAATGATGTGACTATAGCAATAAACAACAAATGCAAGAGAACTAACTATTTGAACAAAGGATGCAAAGTCTCTGATGTATTTTATTAACAGGATTCATATGGAGTTGAAAAACACCACTTAGAAATTTTCATCATGCTATTCTATTTGTGGGCTTATGGATTCAATTTGTTCATCACCACTTTATATCTTCTTTCTTGTCACATATATATCAATCTAAACCCCAAGTCTGAAAAGCAACATACAAAAAATTGTCATTTTGGACTCACACAAAAATGCCATATGCGAACCATTTATTCAGTAACATACCTGAATTCTGCCATCAGAAGAGCCAGCAAATAGCATTTCTCCATCAACATCTGATGCCATGGATGTGATTTTGGAATTCTTAATGGAAGCAACTTTAGTTAACCTTTCCTTCAACCACACCTCAATACTCCCACTCTTTGTAGCTCCAAATATGAAATCATTATTCACAGCCAACAACTGAATGTCAAATCCCGTTGATAATGATCCTATTACTCCTCTGTTTGATAGAGAGAATACCTACCAGATTTCCCAACAGTTTGGCAATGAAAAACTTTATAATGTTAATAAAAAAAAATTGTAGTTTTTATTTTATAGTTTTTTTTACTACCTTTCCTGCAATTCCATCTATTGATGTTCCACCCACAAACAGAAGATTGTCTTGAATATATAGCGAATTGATTGATTGTTTTCCCAATAATTTTCTTGCTCCTGCGTAAAATGTTGTTGATGTGTTTTTTCGCAAATCTACTTCCTGATGACAGTTTATATGATTCAGAGTTTTGAAATGTTTTATTTGTGAGGAAAGAGAATTTAGATTTGAAATTATATGTTATTATTACCTGTATGTTGAAACCACTGCAACCACAATACAGTTTATTCCCATTCAAGGCAAGGCTTCTAACAGTTTGTTTGACGTTGAGATTCTTGATAACTCCAGACCATCCATAAACCTACACATGATGTAATTTACTCAGCATTTTCTTTAAAGGTCTACCCTAATGGGCAAAAAGGTCTTTTTAGTTTAGAGATCTAACCTTGACTCCAGCACTTTGAGAGAAAAAATATGCAAAATCTGCATCAGCTACCAACCCACAGACAGTCTCTTTAACATCATGAACCTGAATACAGTGGATTCCTTCTTGTTTGATTACCCATACCTAGGGGTGAAAAAATATAAATTGTTAAAAATGGTGAAAGTAAGTTTTATTTAGAAAAGCAAAATAAAATGATAGGCATACTCGTATTGTTTTATCCAAGGAACCACTATAGATCTTATCACTTGAAGGTGAAACATACAAGCATGTGACAGCTTTTGCATGATCACGAACCTCCTGAATCAACCTTAACGCCTTTTTCCCACTATCCCAAACCTAAATTAAAAAAAAAAAAAATTAATACCAATCACTCAAAAAATTAAGAAGATGAAAGTACATTGCTATTTCTTCCACACCTTAATGGTTCCATCAGAGTGGCTGCTTATTAGTCGACCTTTTATGTTAACCAAAGATAGAACCTCTCCATTCATTGATATATCCAGCTCAAACCCTTCTGAACAACTCCACATATCTGCCTGGAATTCAAAGAGTCAGGAAAGATTATGTTAAAATGTACACATATTGAAGGTTGTACTCACTGCATTGACAGATGGCAAATTCATTAATGTTTTCATTATGTCACTGACAACCACAGAGCTCCTCTTGAGCTTTTTCAAGGTTTTGTACAAGCCTTTAGCGTAGCCACCAAGTTCAACAAGTGCACCTGAACAAACAATTATCAGTAAAATTGTTTTGTCATGTCATGTCTAACATACAACAAGGTCTAATATTGTGGAGATATGGTTGATTTCACCTGGATCACTAATGAAGCTTCTCAGGGCAACAGTTGACAAAATCTTCTCTTCAAGATTCTTAGAGGATTGTAGAATGTATATGAATTGGTCAAGCAAAGCCTTCCGGGCAGCATCTCTAACACCTGTGTCAGGCAGATTGTAAAGCATGTAAATGAGCCAAGTGGCTATGGAAAGACACTTCTTTGTCATGTCTATGGAGTTGCTCTTCAGACATTCTTCTAAAGCGTTAAATATAAGACCCTTTTCATGGTTGCAAAGTACAAAAGCTATCCTTTTCTCCCAAGAGTTTGCAGCTATCTCCTCTTCCTTGTCCTAAAATAAAAACATGAGTTTTTTTTTTTTTTTTATCGAATGGATTTTGTAATTGTAAGATGAAAAAAAAAAAAGAACAAACCATATTCTCAATTGGTTCGTTTTCATTAACTTTGAGATTTTCTTTCTTCACAGAATCTTCATAAGGTTGATCAAATCCTGCAAGCTTGAGTAGCCAGGCTTCAGTAAGAGACTTCCCTGAAGCACTAAGGTGGCCTGAAAGAGATGACAAGGCATCAAGAGCTGCAAGTTGTGAATTTGGGAAATCTTTTTTTGGGAGGGATTCAATAAGTGTTTGAATCGCTTCCTCTCGATAAATGCTCATTTTTCTAGGCTCAACCTATAAATAACAGAAAGATTTTGTTAAACATGACTCAAGTTGCAAGCCTTTGTTGATGGATAACTTGAAATGATAAAGATGTTAATGGCTAACCAGGAGATCAAGCTGAAGAAGAAGGGATGCAATTACAGGCTGTTGCTCCATTGGAGCATTTTGAAGATAGACTAGAAGAGTATGCATTGTGCTACATGCTCCTTCATCCTTTATTATTTGCAAAATCTGATTGCATAATGTTCTCCTGAAAAATCCCTAACAAGATTAGGTAATGTGCTAATCATAATATGAAAAAAAAAAAATCATTTCATGACAAAGTACTACAAAAGATGAAACATACCTGTTTAACTGAACTAACTCCCAGAGAAATTCTATACACAGGCCTCTGACATATTCATTTCCAGCATGAAAAAGTTCAAGAACATAGCACAAGTCAATTCTAGTTGCTATTAAATTCCTGCAACTTCTATCTGCATGGATGCAACACAGCAAGATATACATAACAGATTGTCGTGTATCCACTCTCTCTAAACACATAACCAATGAAGGCACTGCATTCATAGATATAACACTCAAAGCATTAGAATTTCTACTATTCTCATCTCCTTCGATTAAAACCTGTGCCACTAACTCTACAGCAGCATCCTTTGGATTCATCACCAGTTCAGAATCCTTCGATTCTTCATCTTTTTTACATATGTTTTGAATAAGATATGGAACTAAGTTAAACTCTGAGAGCTGAGAAAACGAGGGTTTCAGAAGGTATATAAGAACAGCAGCCTCGGATAAACCGTTTTGTAGTAAAGCAGCTAAACATTCAAGATCAACATTTGTTAGAATCTCCCTGAGTCTTTCATCGGCTACTAGTAACTCGGATAGAATGTAAACTGTTGTTCTTAAAACTTCCCTGCTTAAAGAAGCTGATAGAACATCAATGAATCCATTCACTGTTGTTGAAGTTGATAAACAAGAGTGGACACCCGAATCAGCATTTGACTCCTTCCACATCTTGGAAATTGTCAAAACTGCTGTTTCACATTCTTTCAAATCTTCTGAGGTGCAAAGGCATGTAATGAATGGTTTTAAGCCACTGATGATTGATTCCACAGCAGCTTGAGATATCACACTCGTTGGTGACGTGGCGATTGTAGCTTGCATGAATCTATTTGGTTTGAAATTGTTGGAATCATATGGATTTGATGTTCTTGATTGGATTTGTGACATTTGTCTTAAAGAGGGACTCCCATGGGAACTTTGTGGTGTTGCAGGGTATGATAATTCTTGTGCAAGATCTGGATGTTGTTCTTTCCATGAGGTGATGAGTCTTTTCAAGACATAATTTGTTTTTGGGAGTGAATTGGCTGAGAGAGGTTGTCTTGTGATTGGACATGTTGTGTTCCCTCTCTTCATCCATTCTTCAATGGCTTTTCTTTCGTATGTTTGACCTGTTTCTAGGGTTACTGGATCACTGAAAATATGGCTAGTTATGGGACATACAAAATCTTTTGGTGGCCTTGATTGTGTAGAAGATTGAGGAGAACCAAAGTTTGGACTTCCATTATCATATTCTCCATGGAAGCTGAAATTTTCAAAAAAGAAATATAAATTTAGGACAAAAACAACAATAGAAAAATGACTCATAGTTAGTTACCTTTTATCTGATGTCTGAGTCTTCATATTTGCAATACTAGAACTTCGTCCATGTCCAACTTTTGTCCTTACACTTTTCTTATGATCCTAAGCATTAAAGCAACAATTAGTAGTAGCTAATAAGGCATCAATTTAGAAAAGGTTTTTGTTTTTGTAAGTCATAACTTCGAGACATACTCTAGATTCATTATCTGAGTCTGCTGAGCTAATACTGAGATCATGGTGCACTAATGGTGAAGTAGGCAAAGAAGTGGCAACTTTATAATCCATTGATCGATTGGAACGTAGGGTTGAGGTAGATGTGACCTTATTGTTTCCATCTTGTTTTGGAGATGAAACTTTTGGGGATGTTTTACTTGAGATTACAGGAGAGAACATCTGAGGTGAAAATGGTCGATTCTTTTCCTTCAATGTGTGTCCATTAGGTTCAGGTTTATAATTATTGTTCATTTCAACACTTGGAAGTGATTCTATGCTTTGAATTCCATCTTCATCCTGTTCATACTCAGATTCATTGTTTTCCTCTGGTATTCCCTCCTGTATGTAAAACAATAATATATATATAACTTATGGATATTCAATAAACTGATCAATTTTGAGTGGCTATCTTCTTAGGGGCTATTTCTTTTTCACCCAAGTCATGTATGGTAAAGTGGTTGAACGGGTAATGATGTCTATATGAATAACATGCTGCGTACATAAGGTATATTCTTTTCTAGACCGAATAAACAATCTGAATGAGACTAAATGACCATTTTACCCTTACATTTCAAAAAACAAATTGTACAATATTCATCAATGTTAACTTCATCTTTTAACGTGAGAGTAGTCAGGAGGAAAAAGAAGGGTAAGTAGTTAAAAGGTGAGTGTCTTAATACAGTAAGCCAGGTTTTTTGACTTAACCCATTAAGTCATTATGTCCAAATTAAGTAAAAAAGAAACAACCATGTATAGCTGTCCAGATTAAGGCTTAACCCATTAAGCCCATTAAGTCAAAAAGAAACAGCCACTTACTTGAATATCCCATGCAGCAGAATCCTCTAGGTTCTCAGAGTCGATGTGAGTGGCACTGTTCCATTTCAGATTACAGAAATGCATAAGTTTTACTTATATGTGAAAGTTGAATAAGAAAAGAAAGAAAAAAGATAATAAACTAACCTGGAAGCTTCTCTAGAATTCTTATTAGGTTTTAGAACTGGTGAGAACCCTGCACTTTTAGGCAATATGGGACCAAATCTCACATAATCTGGAATTTTGCGACTCACTTCATGCAAAGGAGTCATAGGAGCCTCTGCAATTGGCATCATAGGAATTGCTTTCTTACTAGTTTCAGGATCATGATTCATGCAATCTTTGAAGTAATTCGCATAATTCCTGGTATTCTCATCCAAAGATTGCCCATAATGTTTTTCCAACTTTTGCAATTTCTCTGCTTGATCTGGCCTCATAGACAAAACCAAGGATTCATTAAAATACTGGTCAAAATCAGCAGTGAAAGACAAATCACCTGAATCTGGAATCATGTTCATCATAATCCTATGCCTTTCCTCTGAGTACCAACCAACAATCGAACTCATGTGAGGGAGAAACAGTGTTTTCCAGATCTCAGGAGCAAAATCAATCCTTGAAAAGAAGGGGTCGATTGAAAACATCTCAAGAACATGAAGAACAGCATTTGTGACATTGTTTCTTAACTTCCATAAGTAAGAAAGGTTAAGATGAGCCCAAGCTGAGAGATAGAAATTAGGGACACCAGCGGTTTTATCACTGGAATTCAACATAGCACAAACTTGTAACATCTTTTCTGCATGATCAAGTCTTGCCATTTTTGTCTCAGTGTTGGATGTATTAATGGCTTCCTCAAGGGCATCCATACCCCAATCCAAATTTGCCAAAACTGCTTGATCAGAATACCTAACTGCTGTGTCTTTGTTACTGCTCTCATCTTCTGCTGCTAATCTTTCACCACATTGTTCCTTCTGTAGGGCCCTTTGTCTTTGATCAAGTAACCTGTCTTGAATAAAACTCCCAATTGTGGTGATTAAGGATCTTGCTATATCATCTCGGTCCATTGAAAACCTATAGTTTCCAGCCATGATTATGTATTTATCAGAAGGACTAAAATTTTACTTTCAAATTTGACATTAACTTCTCTTAGACTTTGAGATAAATTGACAATCACATATAATCCTGTGAAGAAATTACTACACAGGGATATGTTGATGAAAAGTTATTGCAAATCCAAGTCGAATTGAGATCAAAATCAGTTCGACCTCAACTCAACCAGGAGAGTATCAATTTGTAAAACCTGAATTCTACTGATTTCTTTATGTTCAAAATTCAAATACACTGAATTAACGAAAGGGCAACTGCTAGTGTTCCTCACATAGAAAAGAAGCAGTAATCTCTGTAATCCAAACTATATTACCGAAAGCAGTTTATTCTACAAATTGCACTTACTCCACACTAATCAATCGATTAATGGTGCAAAAGTTAATCAATCAACACACGTATACATAAACCTGACAGGAATAGAGACGACTTACAGTAATGATTGCTACTACCAGTCAGTACTCGGTCATGATCCAATAAACTTCAACGAGAAGAATAAGGATTGAGTATCCAATTAAGCAACAAGTAGAAGTGTGACAATAAAAAAATCAAATGAAGAATACGATTGATGACGAGCTGGAAAATTGATCAACCAACGATTAGATTGACGCTCCCGATCCAACGTATTCTAGAGAGAGAGAGGCCGGCTTCCAAAACTGCCGGCCGGCGATTGTGGTTGATGGTCAACTCACCTTATTTGGTTGAACTCAAATTCTAAAATCCGAAGTAATATACAACTCTGCTGCATGATGTACAAGCATTTAAAATAACAACTTTCTGAAACTTGTAAATATTGCTCTGGGAAAGAAATTTGGCGGGAAATATTATTTTCTTATTATACTGAGGAGGTACCGTTAAAGACAAAAAGAATAAGCTCGTTATTAATTAAATTATTTTACAAACGTTTAAAATAACAAAGATACTAACAGTATAACAAAATATATAATCTGTTTCATGTTAGGTGGTTTTGGCCTATTTTTATGTGATTTTAGATCCATATCCAATATGTCTCAAAATAGTTTTTTAATTTATTTTTATTTACTTTCATATTTTTTTAATTAAAAAACCAAAAAAAAAAAATCCAATTTCACTCCCTTCTTGAATCACCATCTTCTCCACCTTAACCTTACCCTAAAACCCACCATCATCAACCTTGATGTACCATCTCAACACTTGAGATCCACACCAATGCGATTGTTTACCATCTTTACGCTCCATCATCATCTCCATCAGATACCAATGCAACTAGTAATGAAGGTTAGATCGATTTCCCCAAAATTGAAATCGATGGCTTGGGTTGAATGCATACTCGATAATGGTAATGAAGGTTATATTGATTTCCCCAAAACCGAAGTTTGGCGGCAACAATGATGGTCTGAGGGAAGTCTAGCTTGTCTCACCTCTCATTCCCCATCTTGAGTATGTTGTCTTTGTAACATCCAACAACCATGTTTCATCTCCGCCTACCTTCTTTACTCTTGATCGGTGGCTTATTTGAGACAACCCAAAATTTTCAATTCAAATATGTCAGAGTATAGCTACATTATGCGGAAACATGTTCCGAATAACCTGGTTGCGGGACTTAACCACATACGTTGGGCGTACGTGGAGTACACATGGCGTACGTGAGTCTGAGGCAAACCCTAGTTTTTAGTGTTTGCACCCTATTTAAGGACCTTAAGTCCCCCAAGCCCTTTACCTATTCAGCCTCCATTTCCCTTGTTGTGCTAATCTCGAATCTTCTCAACTCCAAGAATCCAAACTATGGGACCAAAATATACCATTTTCTACCCTAAACCTAAGTATGCAATGATCAAGGTTTAAACTTTATACCTTCAATGGGCCAGAAATATTGCCAAACTTCGGGATTTACAAGCTCTTTCCACATCCTTGCTTCTTCCCTAGCTTCCTTCTTATTCAAAGACTCTAAAGAACACCAAAAGCTCTCAAGGAAGCTCACAAATGCACTAGTTAAGCCCCCTTTAGTGCATTTGTGAGCTTCCTTGAGAGCTTTTAGTGTTCTTTAGAGTCTTTGAATAAGAAGGAAGCTAGGGAAGAAGCAAGGATGTAGAAAGAGCTTGTAGATCCCGAAGTTTGGCAATATTTCTGGCCCATTGAAGGTATAAAGTTTAAACCTTGATCATTGCATACTTAGGTTTAGGGTAGAAAATGGTATATTTTGGTCCCATAGTTTGGATTCTTGGAGTTGAGAAACTTCAGGCCATATAAGTTGTCCTTTTGAGCTCTTGAGGGTGTTTTGAGTCATAAAAATCGGACCTGGATGGTTAAACCTCAACCATGCAAGTGTTAGGAACCATCCAAGTGTGCTTATGGACTTGATTCATGTTTTGGGCCCCATCCTTGCATGTAAAAGCATAAAGTTTGCAACTTTATGGCTTGGGACGTTTTTAGGGGCCTGGATCTAAGTTGTGAACCTTAGGTCTTAATGGATTAAGACATTGAAGTGAATATGGGTTGGTAGACCAGTACGTCATGCGTACTCAATTGTACGTTGCGCGTATTGGGACATCGCCTCAACCCCTAGTCAACACCAATTTACGTTGGGCATATAAGCCAAGTACGTCGTGTGTACGTAGTTAGTAGGCCTAAAAGATTTTTGGGCTCGTTTGGTGTTGGGATTTAGACTTTAGTAAGTTGGGCCTCGGGCCCACCTGATCGTGGCAAGTCATTTTCAGTCCTAAGGCTATGTTTGGGGTTCTTGGGCCATATTGGTCCTTAAAGGCCCTATAGTGGGTTTGGATGCCTTTTTGGGTTTTGTAGATTTGGGCCTTGGAGGAAAGGAGGCACAATAAGGCAAAGGTAAAGGAGCCCTTTTGCCTTAAGTCAAGAATTAGGGTTTTGGACCTTCGGGTTAGAATGTGACTTAATTTCTAATTGGGGTTTTATGATTGTACGATAGGGAGATGAGTTCACGAGTCATCGGTTGAGTGCGATTTGATACCCACAGTCTTAGGTGAGTCTTCCTTCGTAGCAGCCGTAGGTCGAAGGCACCAAGGCCAACCCACTAGTTTATGTTATAGTGTGATGATTGTCTTTGTGATAATTATCAGTTATGCCTATATCTGCTTGATGACTTTGTGATTTTCTATTATGATATTATGTAGTAGTAGTAGGGGTGAAATAGACTCAGTAACCGGTTGAAATAGACTGAAGGGGATTGCAAGCACTTAGATATGCTTGATAGTATCCAGTTGAGATAGACCAAAGGGGTAGGCAAGCACTCAAATATGCTTATTAATATCCAGTTGCAATAGACCGAAGGGGCAGGCCGACACCCAAATATGCTTGGCAGTATGTTTGTTAGTATGTGGTATTTTGGGGAACTCACCAAGCTTTGTGCTAACAGTTTTCGATTTCTCTTTCAGGTACTTCCAGTTCGAAGGGGAAGGGTCCGGCATGATCGCACCACCACCACATCACTCTATGTTTTTCTACACCTAGTGATTTTGGTATTTGTACTATGATAAAATGATTACAATATGGCTCTTTTGAATATTTTGATATCAATTTCTTATGAATTGAATGAATTTAAGAACAAAATTTTATATATATATTTTTAGGATGTTACATAAACCATATTGGAACACGGGTGTTATGTATATATATTTGTGTTGTATGTGGTGCTTTGGGGAACTCACTAATCTTTGTGCTTACAGTTTATGTTTAAAAAAAGGAAGGGCCTGACTTGATCGCACTACATCCCCTGGAGTTTTATTTCGCACTAAATGTTTGCAAATTACTCTAATGTTTTGAGAATACTTTGACTCTGATCGTCTTTTAGAACAATAAATGAATGACTTTAACTTAATTAAGATGAAATTTTTACTGGTATTTTTGAGACGTCACAATAACTAATTTTATTATTCTTTATCTCTTTCTCTTTTTGTTTGCAGGCCAATACAATTCTTGTGGGTTTGAAACAAAAGTGTAATGTCAATACAACTGTTCAAAAGGTAGAACGTTGAATAAAGACAAAATTGCAAAAATGGTCCATGCGGTATGTCAAAACTAGCAACTTTGGTCTGAAATGGGTTTGGCTCGCAAGGATGGTCCAATAGTTTCGTTTTGTTGCGAGTTTAGTCCAAAAATTATAAAACTTTTTATAATGACGGATTTGCCCTTGGTATTTTCCCTTTTTTTTAATTTTTATTACAGAAAAAAAATCTCTTTCTCTTTCTCTGTCTGTCTCTCTCTGTCTTTCTCTCTCTCTCTCTCTCTCTCTCTCTCTCTCTCTCTACACAAAACACATCTTATTCATTTTGAGAAGAGGGTTTCGACAAAGAGGGCGAATGAGGCTTCTCGTGAAGATGTTTCCGGTGAAGATGCTTCCGACGAAGGTGCTTCCGGTGAAGAGAGTTCCGTTAACCGAGGCTTCTAGCGGATTATCGTCATCGTTGCTATCCTTCTTCCCAAACGTTGATGGCTGTGAGGGTCTTCAGATCTGGTTCAATGTTGTTTTATCGTGGCGGCAAGATTAGGGTTTCGTTGGTTTGTGCTTATTTTCCTCCGACTGATACAGTGGCGGCTAGATTAGGTTTTAGGGTAGCGGTTGTAATAGGGTTCTTATACCCAAATTTTTGCAAAGCTTAAGGTGTAACTGCCACCGTCACCTCCATACATGCGTTGATTCCGTGTATGTGGTGTCTTTGGCTCTAGTGACGTTTCAGGCGGCGTTGAAGCCAAAACGGAAACAAGAAGGGTTTTTTTTGGAGGTGCAATTCTATTGAAACAAGATCAGGTGCAGCTCTGCTTGTAATCATCTCATGTATTCCACACTCCAATTAATTGTTCTTGTTACAAATCTGATTGTTCTTGTGGGTTTAAACATCTAGTTGTTCTTGATTTTAAAGTTGCAAATCAGGAAAAAAATATGTTTGAATTCATCATACGGTGGTGGTAGTTATTGAGTTTCATTTTGAAATTGTAGATGCAGATTTATATGATGGTGGTGGAAAAAATATGTTTGAATTCATCGGATGGTGTTGGTGGTGACCGGCGGTCACAGTGGCAATGGCTATTGTTGGTGACCAATAGTGGTGGTAGCGGTAGTGCTCGTGACAGACGGTTGTGGTGATAACATATCAATAGTTGTATGCTAGAGAGGGTGGAGGGGTGGGGTAGGGATAGTGGTAGTATTATTTTGGTTTAATTATGTAAATTGTAAAATGTATTTATATAAATTAAAAAAACCAAAAGTAAGGGCAAAAACGTCATTATAAAAAATTTTAAATTGACTTGGACCAAATCCGCAACAAAAATGAAAAGTTTGGACTAAACTCGCAACAAAACGAAGCTATTGGACCATCCTTGCGAGCCAAACCCATTTTGGACCATAGTTGCTAGTTTTGACATACCACAGGGACCATTCTTGCAATTTTGTCTTGAATAAAAGTATTATATAATACACATGTGATATTTTGTTGGTCAATAATAGTAGGTTGAAATTGAAATTTTCAGCTTTTTGAAGGAAAGTTTTTGATTATGGGAGGTTGGATGGTTGACGGGTTCTTGAGTGGGGCAACAATGTCATACATGTCGTACCTCAATACCAAACAAATTGGTAAGAAGTTTGAAATCTTTGTGGAATCTATCAAATTGTAGCATTGTCCTTTTATTTTTTCCTTATCATGACAATATACATTGAAAAGTATACTCAATAACAACATTGTAAATTGTTTTGTAGTTGGATATCATTAATATATTTGGTTAGATTTTTCGAAGCACAATGTTTTAGTCGGGAGAAATAAATGTATGATGCTATAATAAATAAAATGATACAACTAGATTTCTATTTCTTGCATTTACTTTGCCATAATGATGTCTTCTGTTGGTTTTAGCCTTTTAGGGTCATATCACATGTTGTGTTGTACTTCGTTTGAATGAAGCAAAGATCCATATAACATATCCTTTAAAATTTGAGTAGATGACCATACTTTCCTTATATTGTAAATAAATGTTTCTTTTTAATATACATGTATTATATTGAAATTTTATATCAAACAATAATTATTATTTTTTCGGCCCACGGGAGCATGGGTTCACCCCTGGTTATTATTATTTTAGATCAATAGGGCCCTCAACCTATTGCTTATATCCTTATGGACCTTATAGTATAATTATTATTGGGCCTCAATAGTAGTTGATTAGGTTACAGGGGTTCAGGAGTTGGGACCAACTCACAACGAGCTGACCAATGGCTCAGTTTGTCAGGCCGCTAATCGTCTCGCCGGCGTCCAAATTGCCTTTCCGGCGCTGCATAAACTCTCTTTTCGACTCAAAAGTGTTGACTTCTTCCACCGGAGGATTAATACACCGTCGGTTCCTTACGGGAACAAGTCCTTCAATTCTTATCCACCGGAAGAATCTCCATTTGTCTCGATCCCGCGGTCTACGTCCGGCAGACGCCCCGTTACCGCCCGAACTCAGTCAGAGCGACAACGAATCGAATTCTTCAGATGCAGAACGGAAGAGCCGGAACGAGAAGAAACGACAGGCTCGTCGCTCTTTTCGCTGGGGTATGGAGCTTGCCGACTTAAACGATTCTCAAATTAAACGCATCCTCAGGTAAAATCCAAACAGTTCTCGGTTTCAAGTAAAATAGTGAAGCAGTCTGTGTGTTGCCGAATACAAATGCATAAGAATACTAAAATTCTACCAACTTCACTCATATACATATACTACTACCTCATTAAAAGTCCTAATTGAGTTTCTCATTGAATTCTTATATTGAGATCGATTTAGTGTTTAATTAGCCTTAAACATGCACTTTGCAAATGAGATTTCTGATAAAGAATGCTTGTTAAAGCCCACTTGAACGGATGCTTTATTTTTGTCTTCCGTGAAAGTTTAGTAAAGCTTGTTTTTTTTGTCTACTGTGTAGAGTGGTTTCACTTGAAAAAGAAGTGTTTGATGCTCTCATGTTGGCGAAGGTGAGACTTATTAATAGATCTATTACTATAAGTTTGATCATATGGTTTATATGATGACAAAGAATTAAAGACATGTTCTAATTTACTACAGAGATTAGGTCGTGATGTTCGGGAGGGGAAGAGAAGGCAGTTCAGTTATATTGGTATGAATTGCATGACATACTTTTCCTAATTTAGAGAAACTTACACACGATAGGTCTGAATATGTAGCATTCATTTTTTTTAACTTCAGTTCTGTTTTAAGTTTTAACTAGTTATTATTTCTTTATAGGAAGATTATTGCGTGATGTGGAGCCTGAATTAATGGAAGGATTGATCAAAGCAATGAAAGACAGTGATGTTCAAAAGTTTCAGGAGTTATCTGGTTCAGATAAATTAGGTATTGGAGACGCCAATGAAGAGGAAGAAGAAATCACCGATGAGGAAGAAGAGGAGGTATATTAAATATTATTATAGAATATACAATAAGATAAATTAATTAGTTAAAAACTAAAAAGAGATTTGAAATTTAAATATAATTATTTGATCTGTCTACATTTCATATCAGGAGTCTTGTGATTACCATGATATAGCAACCAGGTGGTTTGATGGATTAGTTAACAAAGACATCGATATCACTAACGAGATTTACTCTCTGAATAGTGTTGACTTTGATCGTCAAGTAAGTTAGTCAAGACTAAATTACAAATTTGGTCCCTATGCTTTTCCAAAAAATCAAACTTCAGTCCCCGTTTTCAGATTGTCCCTAGGTTGGAATTTGGTTGCGTACAGCCGTACATGGACTGTATCAGCAACAATAATTAAGGAGGATTCAGAATTTGGATTGAACTTGCAATTTTGTGTAAAGCATAGGGACCAAATTTGTAACTTAATCTAAAATAAAACTTTGTTCTCATCTTGAATAGTCTTGCGTTTCAGGAGTTACGTAAACTGGTTAGAAGTTTCTGCTCTATGCAAGATCGTGTTAATGCTACATCATCATCAGAGGATAATAAAGAAGGAGAAAAAGATGTAGGATTAATGAAAGCTAAAAGACACCTAACACGTTTTCTTGTTTCACTTGCTAAGCAACTACCAACTGAAGAAAACTACATGCTTTAATCCTAAACATATCTTTTACAATATGATGGTGAGGCTAGTTTCGGTATGGATGTATAGATTAATGGAGAGCTTAGTTTGTAAAATGTGAGGTATCAATTGTTATTTTAATTTTAATAAATTTATTAAGAGAAAGAGAAGTGGTATTTTGACATTTGCATCATGTAGGTTGGAAACCCGAGGCTCAGAAGTAAATAACTCGAGGTTATTTTCAGTAAAGAATACATTTTCACATAAATAGGTAATTTTCAAGGCACAAGGCTACATAATTCTTTTTATTATTATTTTTTTTTTCTAAAAAGCAGTAACAGCAATAAAGGGTCAAATAAAGCCCAAAAAACACTCTAAAATCTACCATTTATAAATTATAATTTGTAAAACCAAAAATGAATACAACACTATACAAGCATAATAAATGTAACCTAAAATAAAAAAGGTATCAACGAACATGTCGTGTAGTTGTAGCAAGTATCTTACGACTTTGTAATCTACAGCATAAAATAAAAGAGGTAAAAGACATAATGTCTTTCTCATTATTTAGTAGTACGATTCGCATAGGACCCACACCCTCTTAAAAGCTGCTCATGTCCCTAAGATCCAATGTTGAAACGAACCTACATTATTACAATCAACCACTACAACATATCATACTATTCAAATGAATATCTAGTTGAGTAGAATCAGAATGGATCGCAGTTTCTAACAAAAATCAGCAAAAATTATATAAAAACTCAATCGAAACACTTTCCAACAACATTCAGTTTGAGATTATGGTTATGAAGAACAAGAAACTTAAGACTTAATGTAAGAAAGTAGTATACTGCATCAATTTGAGAAACGATAATTCGGACATGCAGAACATGAGGCATTGAATTCATCTCCTGTTTGTACAAAGACCCAGAATTGGTGCTGAGTTTTTTCTTTCTTTTTCAAATTGATGTATTTGTTTGGATCTACGTTTTTCACTTCAAGCAAATCCGACAAGCAAAAATCAAGAAAGGAGAGGGTAGGGGACTATCATCGCAATAGAATGGAAAAAGGGGGTGGGGTTGACCAGATAGATTTTAGGACAAATTACACAAATGATCCTTGTTGTTTGGGATTGCTTGCTTGTTTAGTCCCTGATATAACTTTTTGTTTGGGGTTTTTTGATTTCAGAGTTAAATCCCCACGTGCCTTGCACACCGGGGTGGTATTTTCATCTTTCAATGGTTTACCCTTCCAAGGCAACTTCATGTTCTCACGATTGTGACGAAGATAATATCGATTTTTTTGCACAAGGAAACTAGGTGTCACACCCCGAAAACCGAAGGCGGAAACATTTCCGGGGTTGACTCCATATTGAGTATCAAATCCAATGCACATAGTAAAACAGTAAACACAAAACATTACATTACATAATATTGTTTACATCTGTTTGAAAGAAAAGTTATACAAGTGTTTTACATATGTAATATAAACAAAAGTAAAGACGAGTCTTCGGGACGCTCCGTCTTCTCCAAATGGTTGTGGTGTACCTGTCTAACGCTGACCCGAGAATACAAGCGGTTTGAAAATCAGCATAAAGCTGGTGAGTTCATAAGTGGTTTAGTTTTGAAAAGAACGAGTTCCTTTACTTTCTGGAAAAGTTGTTGATCAAGAAAATCCCATATTTTCTTATGAAAACGGTTTGGTTATCCTTTGTTACAATTTTGAAAACAATTCATTATGTCGTTCCAGGAAAATCTCATATTTTCCTTATAGTTTTAGTTATTCATTTGTTACTTTATCCGTTTATGTACTGTTATGCTACTCAGGAAAATCCCATATTTTCCTATGTGTTGAGTTGTCTATTTGTATTTAGGTTCGTTACTGATCGTAATGTTATCCCAGGAAAATCTCATATTTTCTTATGTGTGGTGGTTGATTCTTAGGCCTGATTTCGAAGTACTAGTAATTACCATGCGAGTAGCATTAGTTATGTGTTCTAAACCCTTAGTTATTCTACATTCGGATGACTATAATCTACTAACTTAGTTGTATTTTCGAATATTTGGAATCACACAGAAGCGTACATTACAGTATTTTCGAAGTTCTGCTGAGTTCCAAAAGAGTATATTAGTTGTGTATTCGAAGCTCTGTCGACATTCTGAGGCGGATATATTTGAAACTCAGTAGAGGTCCAGAGGAGTATTTTCGTATTAGATTCGAAACTCTGGTGACACTCAAGGAGTACACTAACTGTATTTTCGAAGTCTTAGTGTCAACCAAAGGCGTCTCTTCGCATTCGTAGTCGTATTCGCATTCGTAGTCGTATTCGTATTCATATTCGTATTCGATTACATTCGTTGATCTTAAATATGATTAGTGTGATTTCTTATTCAAAGAGAATATAGTTATAACACTCTTAAAAGAAATCTATGTTTAACCTGCAATTCGAAACGTCAGTTATCACAAATCTTTGGAAATCAAAACATTTAGTAAGTAAAACCATTGAGTTGAAAATCAGTTTAAGTACAAAATACACTTGTACTTTTGCTTGTATTCCCCCCCTGAAAACATTGAAAAACCATTGAAAACACGGAAAAAGGGTAGGGGTATGAACTCACCGGTTGAGAAACGCGTCGGTTTGAATCCTAAGCGTCAGTTCTGGGTTCGTGAACGCACAAGGTTCCTATGGATTATGAAATGATACATATTTGTAATTAATTAGGACATGATTAATTTATTTGTTAAGGACATACACTTCTAGTTGCGGAAACACCCCATTTCGAGTGTTTGGAAGGACCCAGGTGGCGTTTAAGGACTTGAATGACCGGGCAATGGAGTTTACTCTTCAAGAGTAAACTCTTACAAGAGTTTTCGGCCTAGAACACCCATTCCCCATGAGTTTACGGCCGTAAACTCATGGTGGGGTGTTTTATGGTGCAAATTTGCTTGAAACACTTAGGGGAAAATTTCTAGGTTTGGTTTAAGGGCTTGGAATGAATTTTAAACACCAATGGACATACTTAAGGGAGTTTACGGCCTTAGCATGGAGCTTACGGCTGTAAACTCCTATGCACCCTTGAATAATTGTTTTAATGCTTCCAAATCAATCACATGTGATTTCTAAAATTGTTCCAAGGCCTTTCATGAAGTTTTATGGGACTTATGGGGTGTTTTTGGAGTTTACGGCCATGGAGCACCTTCTATGGCCGTAAACTCTCAAATGGAGAGTTTTGATGTGTTTAAGGTCCTTAAACTATTTTTGGTTGGTTCTATGATTTATTCCAAGGCTTTTGGTGGTGTTGGATGACTTTCTAACACCTTAGAAGTGAGTTTACACCCATGTTTGAGGAGTTTACGGCCCAAGCACATGCCTTGGCCGTAAACTCATACAAACCCCTCAAAATTCATGTTTGAAGTGTTCTAGGTCCAAAACCAATATTCTAAAAGTCGTATCTAAGTCTTGTTTGAGCCATGGAAGGGTTTAAGGGCTTAAAACCCTTATAATATAATGTTTACGGCCTAGACACCTTCCTGGGCCGTAAACTCATAAACAAGGCTCTAAATTATGCTTCAAGGCATTCTAAACCCATTCCATAAAGTCATCTAGCCATATCTAAGGTCTAATTATGGTTTAGAAGGGTTTTATTGCTCCAAAAACCCCATTTATATGAGTTTACGGCCTAGGACTGTTCTAGGGACGTAAACTCATGGTAATGGTCCTAATCCATAGATTAATCTCGAATTTGAAGGCTAAAGAGGTTACATAACAAGCTAGGGAAGGTACCTTGGTGATTAGGAGCCTTAAACTTGAGATTTGGACCCTTAAACTTGGATTTAGGAGAGAGGTTGGTGTGAAAGTTGTAAAATGGAGCAAAAGATTCAAAATGAAGACTTGGATCACTTTAAATAGTGTCCAAGTTCGGGACACGGTAGAATTCTACCCGATACCGACGTTAGACGGGGCTTTCGGTCACACCCGGCCAATTTGTCGTAACCCGATATGGTTGATTCTAGAAATGTTCCGATCATTAATATGAGACGTTAGAATGAGTTCTAAGGGTATTAAGACACTTATTAAGTCATAAAATAAAATATACATTAATGAATTAATAAATTGTCGGAATCGGAAACGGCGATTGGATGATCGGAACGAGTCGCGAGAAGGGTTACATTTAGGGATATGAATTTTGGGTTGTTACATTATCCCCCCGTTAGAGGGAATTTCGTCCCGAAATTCAAAGATTCGAACACAGATCATGAAGTGAAAAGAGATATGAGAATGAATCTACTGCTTCGAGTCTTCAAGCTCCTAAGTGGAATCGGGTCTCCGCTTGACATTTCAGCAAACCCTCATTGTCAGGATGTGGCTTTGTTATGCATGGTTAACCTCTCAATCCACGATCTCAATTGATTCATCCATGAAGATTCAGATTTTTATTGGTTTTGATCTCCTCAAAGGAATTATTAGGGTTTCGTCAGGTCGGCAAGCCTTACAAATAAATATGCAGAATATCATATGATTGCTACTGAGTCCTGAAGATAGCTCGGAGAGGGCTATGGAATCGATTCCTAACGAGGATCTCGAAGAGTCTAAGGTTCCACAAGTTAAGTTTTCCGCACTTCCCAAGGCATACTATGTCTTTCCAGGGTAAAACCTCCAACAAATGGGTACGCTTTCACATGGCAGAGTAACTAAGGGTCCGATGGTTCTAAGGGAAACTTCTACATGAGTTTACGATTATAGTCGACGGAATCCCAAGAATCGACAGGTTTCCATGGGTGTTCCCGGTGTCGACTAATTCTTTATTGCCTTTGCTTTTGGAAGGGTTTACGAGTATGACTGCTTTGCTTATCTACGGACCAAGAAAATGGTTCGACCGAAGGGCGCCACTACTACCTCGTAGTGATCGTATCATGCCCTGATTGCTGCCTTGCACATATCGTGCTCATTGAGGTTTGGCTACGAGGAAATTCCTGGAATTAGGTCGATGCGAGACTGGATTCCAATTCGAAAAGAATTACCAAGAATTCTTTGGAAATAGTATCGGGGAAGGAATCGTAGACTTCTCGTTTCTCGATGATCAGTCGGACGAGAAATACATGGAAAGACTTTTTAAGCTTTGATGTACAAAGATCATGAAAGTCGAGTCGGAGGAAGGTTGGAACGAATGGCTTTCTCGAAACTAGGAAAGACAGCATGAATGAGGCTCGGTCATTACATGCTAAAGGTAACATCAAAGCATCTCATAAAAAGTTTGCCACTAGGTCGAATGGGAAAAGAATATCGCTCGGATTGAGAATACAATCTACGGATACGACACAAGCGTTCTCGCTCTCACGTGATAACCATCTCGAAGATATACATATTCGGTTACTCGCAAACGACGGGGTTAGAAGATGTTCAAATGGATGGTTAACGAATTTCTTTCGGTGCTAGAATCGAAAAGAATCACAGGCATATAAATTTAACAATGGAAAATATACCTGTGGCAACGGTGGGATTGGCGGCTGTCCTTTCTTGCCCCATAGTTAGGACTCTCCCGGTGTTGCCAGACGTTACTATCTTTGGACAGTTTCGCTTATAGTGCTCGACCTTTCCACAGTTGTAGCAGGTTTGACCAATACCTGCTCCAGAAGCTTGACTAGTTGACGGGGTTGGGGTTTTGCAGGTTCGTGCGAGGTGACCTTCCTGGCCACAACTTCTACAGAACTTTGGACGACAAGGTCCAGGGATGCGATGGTGGTAGTTACATCGGTCACACCACGGGAGGGTACCGACATATCCGGTAACAGGTACTTAAGATGTGGAATTGACAACAGAAACAGCAGCAGGGGTAGTGGCAGCGTGGACTGCCACTATTTGTTGTTTCTTTGAGGGTTCTGGGGAAGACTGACTCTTCTTCTTCTTTCTCCAAAACTTTCTTTTCTCGCCACTCTTTTCTGTTGGCTCAGGAGTGGTGCCTGCTTCCTCTTGATCATCATTGTGTTCGATCAAAGTTTGTGCCAAACACTTGGCGCTGTCATAGGTATCTGGATTTGCTGCTATAACGTTCCCTTTGGTCGGCTGAGTTAATCCCCAGATGAACCTTTCTACCTTTTTGCTCTCCGGGGTAACCATTCCCGGACAGAGAAGTGCCAAGTCGTCAAACCTTGAAGTGTAAGCGGCGATATCGGAACCTTTCATCTTCAGGTTCCATAGCTCATGTTCCAGCTTTTGGATTTCACCCCGAGGGCAATACTCCGCACATAGTAGTTCCTTCATAGCTTCCCATCCCATAGCATTAGCTACAGGTAGAGTCAGGGATTTGACTCGGCCGTTCCACCAAGTCAAAGCCTTATCGGTGAGCGTACAGGCGGCAAATTTCACCTTATCAGATTCCGAACAGGCGCAAATCTCGAAGATAGATTCAATTTTCTCTAACCACCAAGTTAGAGCAATGACACCCCCTGTGCCATCAAAGAATGTGGGTTTTGCATTCATAAAGTCTTTATAGGAACACTCCTTCCGGTGTCCTTGATTACCTTCTTGGTTTTGGTTTTGGGAACCACCTCCCGAACCATTGGGGTTTAGTTGAGGTAGGAGAGCTGATATGGTGGCAAAAATGGTTTCCTGAAGTGTTTCTAGATCGATTTGAAGAGGAGGTGGTGGCGGCGGAGGGTTGTTGGTGTTCTTTGAGCTGGGTCTCTTTCTTTTAGGCATCTTGATCTAAAAAGATCAGGAAAGAGAGGATCATAAGTCCTCTGAATTGAATCAAGAGATATGGATCAGGGAATATCTCATCAATACAGATATAGCACCATATTAAGCGATAAAGCAGGAAAGAGTTATCAAAGCAAATGATTTATCGCTAAGGGAATGATCAAGGAAGAACGCGTATACGAGGATTTCTACAAAGGATCGGCTCGAGAAATACTCCCATAGTATTTCATGGTTCGTTACGACGTTGGTTCGATGTTTGTGGTATTAGGGTAAGTTTTAGGCATGCTGCATACCACAGTCACTCCCAAACACATGTTGGCCGTGTCTCGAATGAATATAGTTGGCCAGGCTATATTGATTCTAGACACGACTACATAACTGCCCAGGTTTAACCGCGGCGTACAACACCCATTTACTTATGTTTTGTTCTACTTGTAGTTACGGATTTCGACAGTCGGTATACTTGCATACTTTTAGAAAATACTTATATTCGTAGAGTATACTTTTAGTTCAGAGCACTTAGGCCCTTTAATGTTTATAGTCTTATACCATGTAAGCTTTGGTATACCAGTTCACTATAAACAAGGGCTCTGATAGCAATCTGTCACACCCCAAAAACCGAAGGCGGAAACATTTTCGGGGTGTGACACTAGGAGTGAAAAAACCTTTCTTGGTTTTGCTTGAAGAGGAGCCTTCAAGGGTCTTACCCTTGGTACCCTTAGAAGGGTTCTTTCTCTTCTTCCCTTTGCCATGCCTGATTGCCAAGACATTGGCCGCAGTTGGAGTAGGAGTAGGAGTAGTAACAACCAAATTACCCTTTAGACCACTTTCCGCGGTCTTCAAGAGTCCCTGAAGTTTGCTGAGGGTGACTTCTTCCTTGTTCATGTGATATGTCATGCGGAATTGATCATAACACAATGGTAAGGAGTGCAAAATGATGTCTATTGCTAACTCCTCGGGGAAGTTCACATTCAACTTCAGTAAACGGTCCACATACTTTTGCATTTTCTGCATGTGGCCCGTGATGGGTTCACCATCCTTCATTCGGGTTGTTATCATGGAGGAGATTATTTCATATTGCTCTTGAAGAGCACTTTGATGGTAACGGTCCATCAAGTGCTGGTGCATCTCAAAAGGATAATAGTCCTCATAGGACTTTTGGAGCTTGACTGTCATGGTGGCCATCATGATGCATGCTACTTTTGTAGCATCTCTTTCATGTACCTCATATTCAGCAAGCTCTTCAGGAGTAGCAGTTGGCTCGGGTACCTTTAGCTCCTTGTCGAGAACATATTCTTTGTTCTCATACCAAGTGACCATCCTGATGTTCCTGATCCAATCAATAAAGTTGGATCCATCGAAGATGACTCTCCCACAAAGATTCATGAGAGAGAAAGAGCTAGTAGGGTTAGAGCCAGAAGCATTGTTATTGGAAGACATCTGAAAAGAAGAGGGAATAGATTAGATTAGATTTAGAGATAGTCCTTAATAAAACACCCAAATGTAGTATTAAGGCTAGGACCCAACACAATATTTTATAACTTAGAAGAGAGATGTCGTAATCTAAGCTATAAGATATTTGAAGGTAAGTGAATGACGCTTCACCAATTTCCACCATGAAAAACGAAATTTTTAATTAGGTTTTTAATTGGTTTAGAAACTCCTAGATTCTTTGAGATTCATTGAACTTTCTTCAATGACATGTTTCAATCTCGAGTGTGCCCTTCAAGTTTTGTGACTGGGATGCCGAGGATCACAAAACAAGGTGTGAAGTAACCATGCAAATTACTTGGTACCCTTAATGTATTACCCCTCAATCGATGTGCTGGTTAACCACACACGCTCCATCGATACTATGATAAACATTAAGTCACCCTTTACCTACCTTGTTAAGTTCAAGTTAGTGTGCCGGTTAACCACACACGCTCCACTAACGACTTAAACAAAGTGTAAAGTGTAATTTCATGGATTAGCACCTTATTCACATTTTCCTAAAATAACTAAGATTGGGAATTCAATAAAGTTTAGTTACTTTAGCATTATCATTATACTTTTAATGAGAATTTATAAGTCCTTGTCCTACCCGTTCGGCTAACGACCCTCCACCGATCAAGGAAGCGGTGGGTGAGAGTGGATACCCATTAAGTTGTCATTTTATAGGCAACAACCTTATACCCCCTTACAGACCGGCTTCGTGAATGAGGCGTACTAGCGGTAAGACGACTTTGATCTTATACATATATATATTATTATTAACTTATAATATTATAAGTATAAGGGTTGAATTTTAACTTTTAAAATTCTAAGGGTTGGAACTAAAGTTTTAATCATGACTTTACTTGTTCCAAAACTTGAGGGCAAGTTTTGTAAACTTTTAAAACTTTTCATTTCTTATAACTTATGAAGTTAATTGAGTATTAAAATGAAGACTATTCATTTTTCTAACTCTTGTGTTCTTTTAATGGTTTTAATTCAAGTGTGACTCTTGGTTTTCGATAACTTGAGGACAAGTTATGGACTCCATTAAAACACATTATGATCAAGAATTAAACTACCAAGTAGGTTACAAACAATTCCTATAATCATCTAATCTTCATAAGTTCAAGAACATGAATATGAACATTTCAAGAATCATAAATTACTCATAAATCTTGTAATTTTTTGATTATAGTCATTATAAATGGATTAGCATAAACATTACACCATCTAAAACAAGTTTTATAACACCAAAACAGTTTAGGGTAATGTTTCTAGTCCATTTCCAGCAACAAAAGTCAAAAATCTGCATTCTGAGGCTCCTGCTCGTCGAGTGCACGAACCTACTCAGCGAGTAGGATGAAGAAACACATGAACTCGGCGAGTCCCCCCATGGACTCGGCGAGTTCATCAGGCAGACATCAAGATTTTGACTTTTTCCAATATTTTGCATCAAGTATCAAACAAACAAGCCTAGGCTCTGATACCACTGATGGGTTTTGAGCATTCTAACACTTCCTAAGTGTACATGCAACCCTAATAAACCTTGGATCTATGTTTGTCTAAGATACATGCAAATAATTATTTTTCAAGGTTCTTATCCTATCTAGCATGGCATGGGGAACTTGAATCAAATAAAGCTAGTAGAATTACTTACCTTGTAGTTGTAGTTGATTGCTTGGAGTTTTAGAGCCTAGCACCAATAGCGTGGATGCCTCAAATGGAAATCACAAATCACCACAAACTTGGATCTTTGAGAGAATAGTCACAATTATCTTGAAATCGGCCGTCTTGCTTTTCTCCCCACAACTAGTATGCTTTCAAGAACCAAAGCCTCCTTTATATAGTGTGGTGGATTAGGGTTACATCCATGTAAACCCTAATACCCATGCCTCTTCATTTCCATGAGATCCATGGGTTAAAGCTCCATGGAGTATCCATGGACTTTCCATGCAAGCCTAGCCCATTCCAAATGAGCATTAACCCACACTATATAAATATAGGAGCCCATATTTAATTAGTAATACTTTTGATCTCTAAATTAATCCTAGATTAATTATAGATCAATACTAATTAAATAATATGATCTTATATTAATATATTAGAACTTATAATATATTAATAAATCATAACTTATACTATTCTCCAAAGATTATCCATAAATTGTTCGGGTGAAGTGCAACCCAAATGGACCATGCTGGGTCGGGTCAAGTACATACCAAATATAGTTATGGACTTAGACACTATATCCAACAGAATAAGCCAAACATTTCTTTTGCAACTTGAGCTGACTTGATACTCCTTCATTGAATGGAGTGCGATGCAACGTAACTGTTGCTGCAATCATGCAGACCGAGGCTACTAAAGAGTGTTGTGCGACACTGATGTCGATAAAGTGTCGAGTCGGGGTAGCTAAGAACCATAACCTCGCCATACAGTCTCTAAGACCGTTGTTATGTGCAGATGGAATGTCACCAATAACCATCTACATAGTATGCCTTGCATGAGCACTTATCGTCATGAAGGTGTCTCCAAAGTACACTATACCTAACTGGATTCCCCCCAGTCTGATGTGGGTAGCGTAGGTAGCCGGATCAGACTATGATGAATAAGGCAAGGTTGCTATGTCAATGCACGACAAATTTGTTGGCATAAAAAGTTGCAAAAACTCTTTGTTCGAGATGGATTTTGTCAAACCAATGATCTGTATGGTTGTTGACCGAAATATAAGTAGCAGGGGTTGTAGGTAGGGGATGCGCAGCGGGACTATTGCCGAGAGCCAGACAACAGAGATGTTGAGGGATACATGGCGAGGCTATAGGTAGGGGTTGTGCAACGAGACTAATTCCGAGAGTCAGGTGACAGAGGTGCTAAGGGATATGCGGTGAGGCTACATGCAAGGATTGTGAAGCAAAACTGTCTCCGAGAGCCAGGAAACAGAGATGCTGAAAGGTAGTAGGTAGTAGGGCCGCTGTCGGGATAACCTTCTTGATGGAGAGTAACCTCACTATAGCAGGATGTAATGTGGAAGACGCTTCATCGATCGTTCGATCATAAGAGAACCATGATGACTGTGAGAGAAGAAACATCGAGAGCGTGGTGCTAAGCATGGTATGAACCTATGATGCACGACTTACGGTGCGCGACTTATGTTGTGTAACTTAGAAGAATAGCTTGGGCTTAGCAGCCAACGATCATGGAGATGTTATGTGGGAGAGCATCGCCTGCAGATCAGGTTTAGCAACCAACGATCGTAGGAACATCACGCGGAAGAGCATCGCGTGGAATGGATCGGGCTTACCTCCCCGCGATCGTAGATACATCATGTGGTAGGGCATCGATCAAATCAGTACTTGCTCCTGAGCCGAAACCAGAACTTGAACCCCTTACTAAGTGCTCAACACCATACCGAAAACCACACGCGAATGATCAGAACATACCCAAAAATCCTCATCTCACAGGCTCCACAGATTCTCCAAGACTCTCCCCGATTCGAGTATGGATCCTGTGCTTTTAGTAGTACGGGCCCAATACTACCTTCCACACTTATCCATACTTTTCAACAAGAATCCTCCCGAATCCTATAAGTCACCTTCTCAATCCATACACCAAACACTCTCTAACCAGCGTAACGAAACCCACCGAAGCAAATCCCTAAGCTTTCTTAGGTTCTCGACCTTACCCTGCCATCAGCCGCTGAAGAACTCCATATAATGTAAATTAGCTACCTCATGAACACAATCACATGCAATAAAGCTCAAATAATACTTCGAGTAAAAGACTCATCCCTACAACGGTTAGACTCAAACAAGAGCTACACAATAGGGTCAAATCCATCACTATAAGATTATTCAACCTTTATTACATGTGACTGAACATATTCACTTAATTGCTTACTCACATCACTTAAGAGTCCCAAAAAGCACAAAACAAGCAACATTCATGCAGTAGCACTCCAATCCATAAAATAATCATGAGCATCCAATCCCACATACCACAACTCATACTAGGAGCTCCCACTCCCGCTACTGATTGCCTTACGCATACAAGTTATACCCAATATAGCATCCCATACTTCCTAGGCTACAAGGCATCACATATCAGGCCAACCTATCACTGGCTAATCAGAACTAGTATGCAAGTCTACAAGCTCAAACAATAGGCATACAAAGGTATCTCTCTTAGCATTCTACCATGCGAAAACTGAGCAGATCCTTATCCATAACTAGCATGAGATTCACAAATTCATAAATCAAATCATACCAGATAGCATGTATGGGTATTTTGGGAGAAACTTACTTGAGCTCGGATGATTGCACACACCACACCCTTTCTTATCTTAGAAAACTCTTTTCTTAAAAAGTACTTTTCTTTTTGAAAACTTTACCAAATCCTCAGTTTGAGTTTAGGCACACCCGAGAGTATGTCTGAATCCCTCAAACCAAGGCTCTGATACCAACTTGTAACATCCCATAAGTAATTACATAAAATTTTCGTTTTGAGATTAAAAAAATGTTAATACATATCATTTCCACAAAACCAAGGTAATAAAGATTTATCAAAACATCATCCAATAAGAGTACATCATAGAATGCGAAAACATATGTTGTTTTGCAATCATCCCAAGCTCTTCCATTTGAAAACCGAAATACCTAGAACATAAACTAAAACCTTAAGCACAAAGCTTAGTGAGTTCCCCAAAATACAACATACCATACATAACTAAGCATATAACGGGCCCTGCCCACTGAGATATGGGCCTCGCCTACACTCACATAACGGGCCCGCCCACTGAGATACGGGCCCCACCCACATTCACATAACCATAAAATCATATAAACATTCAAACACATGCGGAAATCACAAACACAATAGCATATTGTACAATCATCGGGCCCCGTCCACATACAAATCGTATATGCGTAACTAGATGCAAAATAACCATCGGGCCCCGCCCAGTAAGCATACAAGCTCGTACACATAAAAGAGTCGTGTAGACATCTAACACCCTACATAGCAAACCATGGGTCGTAATTAGTTCCTTCGACTAATTAAACATAGTGAGGAAACTCACCTCGCACTACTAGATCTCACAGAAAGAACCTCTAGCTGCAGGCTCACAAGAATCCCTGTGTTATCAATCACAAGTTAAACATCCATCAATACTCGGATCCGACCTACACAAAGTGTCCAAACTAGGATAAAAGGCCTTTTACCCTCTTTATAACTTGGCCCTAAAGCCAAGGCCCAAATAAACTGTAACATCCGGAATTTCAGGTATTATATTTATTCATTTTATTTCGAGTTTTGTGGAAGGACTCGACAAGTTGGTGCGTAGACTCGCCGAGTAGAGACACGATTTCTCACCCGGATTAATGACCGGACTCGACGAGTTGCATTGGTGGACTTGGCGAGTCCACGCTGTTTAATGAAACCCTAATTTCTCGGGTTTGGGACCTATTTAAAGGGCCTTATGGCCGTCATTTGTGCTCACCAACCCCTAGAGCAAAACCCTAGTGAGCTTGAGCATTTGGAGTGAGAGAAGGAGCCATTGTCGACCTTGGAGGTGTTGTCTAGCAAGGGAAAGGAAGCTATAGCCAAGAGGAAGCAAGAGGGTTAACTTCCTGAATATCTGAGGTCCAGAACATCACGTTTGAGGTACTGATTTCGAACCATTTTCTGTCGAGGTGGTGTTCATGTTGATTTAGGGCTTATTGAGCCCTTTTGTGACTAGATCTAGTCCTTTAAGCGAGTTAGGTTCTGGATCTGGAGGTTTTCGTTTGGGATCTTTGTGTTTGAGGTTAAAACACCATTTATGAGTCATTAAGCGTGATATGAGCACCAAGACATAAACTTTACGTGATAAATAAGCTTGGAAAGACTGGATCTATGAGTTAGTGGATCAGATCTGACCTCAGAAGGTCGTTTGGGGTTGTGCATGGAATGTACTCGTCGAGTCCATTGGCAAACTCGACGAGTTGGAGCGAGTTGTTCCGTGTTTTCGAACCAGGGGTTGAGTAACCGAGTTGGGTGAGTGACTCGGTGAGTCGAAAGGGGATTCAGAGGAATCGGGTCCCCGTAAGGACTCGGCGAGTCCACGCCAGACTCGGTGAGTTGGGTTGACCGTTGACCAGAGTTGACCGATGTTGACTTGCTAGAGTTAGTCAACCCTAGTTGGGAAAGTGTTAATTAGAGATGTATTTGTGTTATAGGAGGACTATAGCTCGGGAGATCGAGCACTAGTGATTTCAGGGATTTACGAGTTATCGAGATACGCGAGGTGAGTCTTCTCACTATACTTTACCTTGAGTAGGTAACCAGAGTTATGTGACAGAGTATTTGTATGATATGTATGTTATGTGTTATATTGCATTATTTCTATGTGATTTATGATGTGCATGTTTACAGAGTTAGAACCGGAAGGCTCCCAGAGTTAGAACCGGAAGGTTCACAGAGTAGGGTCCACGGACCCACAGAGTTATAGCCTCGAGTGGTTAATATGTGTTATGTGTGGTATTTTGGGGAACTCACTAAGCTTCATGCTTACAGTGTTTCGTGTTATGTGTTTCAGGTTTCTCTCAGGATCACGGGACGGCACCGACTCAATTGTACACACCAGGGAAAGAGTCATGTTTTGAGGATCCTGGTTTATTATGCAAGTGAAAATGGAGTTATGTTTGTAATTTGGTTATGAATGAGATTTTTAGCAAAGTGTTTTAAGAATTAAACGATTATTATTAAATGAAAAATTGTTTTGAAATTTTCGGTGTTACATAAACAATCGAAAATGCCCAAACTTAGCCCAAAACATTCAAAGATTAACCCTGATCAAACTTCTGGTCAAAATCAAAGTCAACAGTCCATGTTGACCAAAAACGTCGTGTTGACTTGCAAACAAGCTATGTTTCGCCATCATCCAAATAATCGGAAACCCCTAGCCAACACATCTTGTTGTCTTGCAAACACGCCGTATTTGCCTGAGTTTCCACAACTTAATACATTAAGTTGCTTTCTCCGATACCAAGAGCTAAAAAACTCAGATCTAGTCCATAATGTGGTCCTTAATACATAAAGTTTCCAACTTTATCCATTGGGACTACCCAAAAGTCTCAAAACTCAATCCATAAAGCTTAATAATGCAAGGGCTTAACCAATAAGCACTTAATCTGTAACACTGTGAATTTCAAAATAATTTTTCGCAATATAAAAAAAACATTTCTCATTTAATTTCATAAAAACATTAAGTTTCAAATTCCAATCTGTATCATACAAAACCCAAGATCACATAAATATATCAAAGTCCCTTGCGTGTGTACAGATCAAGCCGACGCCTTCCCACGGTCATCGCTAGTACCTGAAACAACAACACTAACACTGTAAGCACGAAGCTTAGTGAGTTCCCCAAAATACCACACATAAAACACATATTAGCCACTCGAGGCTATAAATCTATGGGTCCGTGCACCCAACTCTGTGAACCCTCAGGTTCTAACTCTAGGAACCTTCCGGTTCCAACTCTAAAATCATGCACAGCATAAATCACATAGAAATAATGCAGTACAACACATGGCATACACATAACATACATACACTAACACATAGCTCTGATTACCTACTCAAGGTAAAGTATAGTGAGAAGACTCACCTCGCGTGTCTCGGGTTCTCACGAATCCTGGAAATCCCTCGTGCTCGATCCTCCGAGCTCTAATCCTCCTATAACATCACATGACTCTAATTAACACTTTTTATCTCTAAGGTTGACTATCCCTAAGAAGTCAACAAAAAGTCAACGGTCAACGGTCAACTTTAACCGGACTCGGCGAGTGCACACGGCAACTCGGCGAGTCTAGACGTTCTCACCAACTCTCTAGGATTCCCTTTCTACACGTCGAGTACTCCCCCTGACTCGACGAGTTTCACCTGGCAGAAATCGCGGGGCCACCCCGACTCAACTCGCCGAGTCTCAAGAACGACTCGGCGAGTCCCAGCTCGACTCAGTCCACTTGACAACCCTCTCTAACTCGCCCTGACTCACTGAGTCAACCCATGACTCGACTGGACCACTCACTGGCCGGTCCAAGGCAATCTTCAAGCTACTCGCCGAGTCTGCTCATCGGACTCGGCGAGTCCATGCCATGCAATCACTCAAACTTGCTTCTAAGGTCAGATCTATTCCAACAATTCATAAATCTGGCCTTCCTAGACTGATTCACCACGTAAAGCCCCAGACTTGGTGCATAAACAACCTCTATATGACCATATATGAAGAATTTTCAACAAATCTCACTGCTCAAGGTCATAACCTCCATTGTTCTCTATAAAGCTTGATGAATGAGGCTCTCTGGACCTCTATGGATCCAGATCCGAAGTCTCATCACTAGCAAGGGACTATTTGGCCATCCAATCAACTCAACAAGGTCACAAGAAACCCTAAAATCAATTATACTTCACAAAACAGGAGATGAGCCGAAATCATACCTTTAGATTGAAGGGCTAAGCTTCAAATCCGCCGAATAGCAGTCTCCTTTGCCTCCTCTTGGCTAGAACCTCCCTCTTCTTTGCTAAACAACACACAAATGTCAAGAAATGCTTCCTTTCTCTCTCAAATCGCTAAAGCACTCTAGGGTTTCTCTCTATGGACTGTTGGGTGCAAATGACGGCCATAAGGCCCTTTAAATAGGTCCCAAACCCGAGAAATTTAGGGTTTCATTAAACAGCATGGACTCGCCGAGTCCATATCCTGGACTCGCCGAGTCCAGACGAATCCCGCGTCCAGAATCGCGACCCTACTCGGCGAGTCTGAGCTCCAACTCGCCGAGTCCCCTCTCAAAACACCAAAAAAATCAAAACAATAAAATACCTGGAATTCCGGGCTGTTACAACTCTCCCCCACTAGAACTAGACTTCACCCTCGAAGTCTCGCTCTGAAAATAGCTCCGGATGCTGCTCCCGCATCTCGCGCTCCGGCTCCCAGGTCATCTCTGATCCCTTCCGGTGTTGCCACTGAACCAACACCAGAGGCACCTCCTTGTTCCTCAAAACCTTGATCTTCCGATCTCTGATGGCTACTGGTCTCTCGGCATAATTCAGACTCGCATCCACCTGAATATCCTCTAATGGAACTACTGCCGACTCATCGGCAATACATTTCCTCAATTGCGACACATGAAAAGTGTCGTGGATTTGCCCCAACTCTGCTGGCAATTCCAAACGATAGGCTACCCGGCCTACCCTTGCAATCACGCGAAATGGCCCAATATACCGGGGCCCCAACTTGCCCCTCTTCCTGAATCGAATCACTCCTTTCCAAGGAGAGACCTTCAGGAGAACGAAGTCGCCGACCTGAAACTCAAGCTCGGACCGGCGTCTGTCTGCGTAACTCTTCTGTCGGCTCTGGGCGGTCAATAACCTCTGTCTGACCTGCTGAATCTGCTCTGTCGTCTGAAGCACGATCTCTGTACTGCCCATCACTCTCTGCCCAACCTCTCCCCAGCAAATGGGGGTCCGACACCTCCTACCATACAACAGCTCAAAGGGTGGGATACCAATGCTCGAATGATGGCTGTTGTTGTAGGAAAACTCTGCCAAGGGTAAATACGCATCCCAGCTACCCCCGAAATCCAACACACATGCTCGAAGCATGTCCTCAAGCGTCTGAATCGTCCGCTCACTCTGACCGTCTGTCTGGGGATGATATGCGGTACTAAAATGCAATCTAGTACCCAACTCCTCATGAAATTTCTTCCAGAATCTGGAAGTGAAGCGCACATCACGGTCTGAAACAATCGAGATCTGCACCCCATGCCGAGATACCACTTCTCTCACATATAACTCTGCCAACTTCTCCGCTGAAGAACTCTCACTGATGGCAAGGAAGTGAGCGCTCTTCGTCAACCTATCCACAATCACCCAAATTGCATCAACTCCTCTGGCAGTCCTCGACAATTTGGTGATGAAATCCATAGTGATCTGTTCCCACTTCCATTCGGGAACCTCCAATGGCTGCAACTTGCCATGCGGTCTCTGGTGCTCGGCCTTAACCCTACTGCAAGTCAAGCACCTCTCAACGAACCATGCGACGTCCCTCTTCATACAGGGCCACCAATACTCTTTCCTCAAATCCAAATACATCTTTGTAGCCCCCGGATGGATCGAAAATTTCGACCGATGAGCCTCCTCCATCAAGGAAGTGCGCGTACCACCCACAAACGGTACCCAAATCCGACCCTGAAAAGTCATAAGCCCTCGACCATCCGTAACGAACTCTGAAACCAAACCAACGACCCGTTCCCTCTTCTTCATCTCCGGCTGCACAGCCTCGGCCTGTGCCCCACGAATGGCATCCAATACCGGAGCTATCATGGTCAATCTCAAACATACATTTTGCAATGGAGTGCTCTCCGCCCTGCGGCTCAACGCATCGGCCACCACATTGGCCTTGCCCGGGTGGTACAGGATCTCACAATCATAATCCTTGACCACATCTAACCACCTCCTCTGACGCATATTTAGATTGGGCTGATCCATCAAGTACTTCAAGCTCTTGTGGTCCGTGTATATCGTACACCGAACCCCATATAAGTAGTGACGCCAAATCTTGAGGGCGAACACTACTGCCCCCAACTCTAGATCATGCGTGGGATATCTCGTCTCATGAGGCTTCAGCTGCCTCGATGCATATGCTATCACATGACCCCTCTGCATCAATACCGCACCCAACCCCAAAATCGATGCATCACAATATACTACAAAATCCTCCATCCCTTCCGGGAGAGCTAATACCGGGGCTTCACACAACCTCTGGCGAAGTGTCTCAAAGGAGGTCTACTGCTCGGGACCCCATGAGAATGCAACACCCTTCCGGGTCAATCTGGTGAGCGGCACTGCGATCTTGGAGAAATCCTTGATAAATCTCTGATAATACCCTGCTAATCCAAGGAAGCTCCTGATCTCAGAGGGTGACTTTGGCACCTCCCAACTCATCACCGCCTCAACCTTGGCCGGATCGACCAGAATCCCTTCCTGGTTAACGAGATGTCCTAGGAACTGGACCACCCGTAACCAGAAATCACACTTGGAGAACTTTGCATAAAGCTTCTCCGATCTCAGTACCCCAAGGACCTCCCTCAAATGCTCTTCATGCTGCTCTCTCGATCTTGAATACACCAGAATATCATCGATAAATACAATCACCGACCGATCCAACATCGGCCTGCATACCCTGTTCATGAGATCCATGAACACCGCCGGGGCATTGGTGAGCCCAAAAGGCATCACCACAAACTCATAATGCCCATATCGCGTCCTGAATGCTGTCTTCTGGACGTCCTCATCCCGCACTCTCACCTGATGATATCCCGACCTCAAGTCGATTTTGGAAAACCAAGATGCTCCCTGCAACTGATCAAATAAATCGTCGATCCTCGGCAACGGGTAACGGTTCCTGACCGTCAGCTTGTTCAACTCCCGGTAATCAATACACATCCGTTGTGAACCATCCTTCTTCTTGACGAACAGAATAGGTGCTCCCCACGGCGAGCTGCTCGGCCGAATGAATCCCTTCCCCAGCAACTCCTGAAGCTGCGAGGATAACTCTTGCATCTCTGAAGGTGCAAGACGATAAGGTACCTTAGCTATAGGCGCGGCTGTGACATCCCCAATTTCACGGCCAGAAAAGACCGATTTGCTTATGCTTTGTTTTATAAATCAGAGTGATCGTTTAAAGAAAACGGTTGCGGAATTTGTTCCCAAAATAAAATATGATAACCATTTATCAAAACATTTCTCAAAGAGAATGTATTTCCATTAAATAATAAAACCTCGGGATGTCATGTTCCGATACAGACCAAAAGCATAAACAATATAAAATAGACCTTACAATAGTTATTCAACTACTGATCTATAATCCAAAACCTCTCGTCAAGTCCACCAACTTATACTCTTGTGTCATTACCTGTAATGCAAAGAAAACTGAGTGGGTCAGGCTTGGGAGCCTGGTGAGCATATAGGGTTTTCAACCCACAATAATATAATTATTATGTTCAACCATCAAACAATCAACCCAATTACTCATCCCCATTATCTCCTTTATTTCTTAGGATTTTACCCTAAGAATTCAACTACCCGTCATTCATCCATTCCTAGGATTGACCTAAGGAATTAGCACAAAAATCTATTGCTACATAAGGCGCATCTACCAACATCATCCTTTAAGCGCCTCTGCCAGGATTACGTCATACACTATGAGGCGCGACTGCCAAGTTTATGACCTTTTCTTTTAGGCGCATCTGCCGACATTATCTTATAAGCGCATCTGCCAAGATTACCCTATAAGCGCATCTGCTATTATTATGACAATCTCTATTTGGCGCATCTGCCGACATTATCCTATAAGCGCATCTGCCAGGATTACGACATTCACTACTTGGTGCATCTACCGATATTATTCTCCAGCACATCTGCTAGCTTTATGACATTCTTTAATTGGTGCGTCTACCAATATCATTCTTAATTATCTTTCATACCTCATCACATACCAACTATCTCATCTACCCATGTTCTACCCAACATATTTGTAGATATAGAATACACATACAGTTTATCTCTTTTAGAAACTATATAAAACATTCATTCCATACTCATCTCAAATAAACAACAATATATAAACACATAACACGTATTTTATACCAAATACTTCATATTTATGTGTTAGAAGAAAGTAACCATACACTCTCCCAAACATACACTTAATACATTCAAACAATACTTGTATTATACCTGTGTTTATGAAAGGGACTATACACCTACACATATAAACAACCTCATATTATACACGTAGCACGTATTTCATAGAAAATACTTAATAATTATGCGTTAGAAGAAAATAACTACACACTCACTTGATCAGAAGATGATTGGACAGCACTACGACTTGCAGAAGTAGTAATCCTCAGCAGATCTGGAAGATCTCTTCAAACATCGAACTTCTCGCGGGCAGAGCTTCGGCTCGGGAACCGCACTTCTCGGGATCTTCGGGATCTCGGGACTCGCCTCGGGGCTCGAGTATGATACCGGGGCTTTGGGGTATTTCTGGCACGCAAATCGATGCAAAACGGGAGAGAGAAGAGAGGAAATTGGCATTTGGGTCGGCTGCCCTCGCATCCTATTTATAAGAGGCTGGAGCCTCGGAGTACGCGGGGCGTACTGGTCCGAAAAACGTCACTGCGTTCGTCATCCGAAGCCACTTGCTGCGAATGTCGACACTTCGGAGTACGCGGGGCGTACCTCGGATCAGACCGGTGACTCCTTCGGATAATGCTTCCGAATTAAAGATTAAAAATAAATACAAATTATTTAATAATCTTCGGAAATTCATATCTTCTTCATACGAACTCCGTTTTCGACGTCTTTATATCCACGCGAAGGTGAGACTACGATCTACAACTTTCGTTTAGACTCCGTCGGCTAATTTTGACTTTTATTTTTATTATTTATTTTTAATAGGTCGGGACAGAAACTTTCGTTAAAAAGTCATAACTTCTTCGTTTGACGTCCGTTCTCGCCTAACTTTTTATCGCTTCGATACCAACAATGAGATCTTCGATTCTCATTTAGATTGCTTCGGCTAAATACCGCTCTAACATAAATTCACTTTTTACGTTGCATTGTGTCGTGCCGATTCTGTCATGAAACTTCGACGGGTCATAACTTCTTCGTTATAACTCGGATTTTGGCGTTCTTTATATGCTCGAAAACCTTGTGACATATACTACAACTTGGTTAAGATTAATCCTTCTAGATAATCTTCCATCAAAAAGTCATTTTTGACGCCTATCGTCTCTAAATTGACTAGCCCGGATCTACGGGCGTTACAATTATCTCCCCCTTAGGATGATTACGTCCTGGAATCATCAACGAAATAGGACTTGCATAATGATTCCACACTTTATTTATTTATCCTAGGTAATAACCGTAACTTCTATGTTTTCTCGAAAGAGTGTTTAACTCTATGGCTTTCTTGACCGCAAACGAGGCCCAATCTTGCATCTGCTTATCGTACTATGTTGTACTTTCAATCGTAACCTTCAAGTTACCAAATAAGTCCTCATTTTGGACTCCTTCTTTTTCTCAGGATAAATACTTTCCTTTATCTATTGCAACAAACCGATGGGTCATGCTCTATCGACCTCTCATCGCACGATGCGACGCTTAGACTCGGTCTTTAATAAAGTTAAATTCCAGAATGGAATATACCTTCCTTCATATTCTAATGTGATATAATCACATTTCAGCATGTAGCATTTCTACCTACAAACTTCTTTTAACAACGAGAGCGACACTATCAATCGCATTAACTTCAACCTTCCGACTTAAGTCAGATGTTACATCTAACTCGGTCCTCTAGACCACGTACATACTCCTCGCCATCGAACTCAAATTTAAATATGACCACTAGGGTCGGAACAAGAAACATCTTACTAGTCATCACCGAAACAATGGTAACGACATACCAGAATAAAATTGAATCAATCACTAGCTTCTTGGTAACCTTGTGACTTTCCCTGATCCAAGTGCGAGTCCTGTGCTTCCGGTAATATATGCATCTACTACCTTTCACACATACTCATACTCGTCCCAAGTATTGTCTCGTAGTCGACCAAGTCACCATACAAGAAAATCAGACAATCATTCAACACATCAGTTAACAAAACTAGGGTTTATATAAATTCCTTGAAACGATTACACAAAAATTCAAGTTCACCCTATACCATGCCTCTAATAGGCTACATACATGATACTTTTCATATCGCTACTTTATAACTTGATCTTTAGATATAAGATCCTTATTCCTGATTCCTTGCATTGCCATCTGCTTCATCAAGGATCATTTGAAATGCTCTTGCCTTTAGCTTTGGCGGCGCCTCTAGCTTTGCTGCTTGATTTTTCCTTGGGCAGTCTTGCTTGAAGTGCCCCTCTTCTTTACATTCATAACACACCTTTTTATTGAAAATACATTCATCGGCATAGTGCCCATGCTTTCCACACTTGAAACATGTCACCTCCACGCCACATTTTCCTGAGTGCTTCTTTTTGCACTTATCGCACCACCTTGCCTCATCCCTTCCTCCTCCCCCAGACTTTGAGAATTTTCCTTTCTCATTAGAACCTGAAGTTCCTTCCAACTTTCTCTTCTCGCCAACTTCAACCTTACTGTCAGTCCTCCCCTTGATCATATTCTCAACAGACTTGGCAGCCCAAATAGCTGCCTCTAAGGTAGGTGCCTGACGTACTGGCACTGCATACTCCCATGAGAGTCCCTTTGCGTACCGGTCAACCTTTGTCAGCTCATCTGGAACGATGCGCAAAGCAAACTCCATCTTGTCTGTAAAGTTATTAGTGTATTCATCAACTGACATGCTGCCTTTTGTCAATGTCAGAAACTTATTCTCCAATTCCAACAAATTTTGAGCCGAGCAGAACTTGTGCTTGAACTGCGCCAAGAACTCTGCCCATGTCAATTGCAGTGGCTCATTAGGGCTTAAAGTCTTCCCTAGAGTGTTCCACCAACGAACAGCTCCACCTCGGAATTGACGCACTGCATAGATAGTTTGCAACTTGCCTCTGCAGCCATAAGTCATGAAGGCTAACTCCATTTCGGAGATCCAATCCATAACTCCAATCGGATCCTCCTTTCCATTGAAGTTCGATGGTTTGCAAGTTAGAAAGTCCTTGTACTTGCATCCCATTCCATCATTCCTTCCATCATGGTTGTTTTGCCTAACTATCGGTGGGTTGGCTTGACCAATAGACCCACTGAAGTTTCCACCTTCTGAGTGCCCTTCATTTAATTCGGGCTCTTCCACACGAATTGACAGTTCTTCACGATTCTGTTGAAGCAACCGCCTAGTCTCCTCCATTTGACGATCCAACATAGTTTGAATCATCATTTGTACACCAGCCATTGTTATCGGCTCGGGTGCTGCTGCTACGACAGGTATTTGCTCAATCACTGGTGGTTGATTCCTGTTTTCATCAGCATTTCCAACTCCACTTCTGGTTCTTACTGTAACACCCCAAAGTTTGGAAAGTCAAGAAAAGAAAGAAGACCTCAATTTTAAGGGGAGACTCGGCGAGTCCTAGGAGGGACTCGGCGAGTCCGAGCGGGATCCGGGTCGAGGTGTAAGCGACCGACTCGGCGAGTCGGCCAAGGAGACTCGACGAGTTGGGTCTGAACGAGGAAAACCCTAAATCCGGGACTTGGAGCCTATTTAAGCGTCTCATTCTCCTTCCTAGGGTTCCTTTACTGCCTCTCTACCCCAGAACACCAAACCCTAGCCACCATATCCGTTTTTGAGCTAGATCTTGCCTTGAAGAGTGTACTAAAGCTTGGAAAAGGAAGAAAGGCTTTGGAGGTGCAAGAAGGGACTTTAGATCCGGGATTAAGAAGACATTTCAGACCAATTGGAGGTAATAAGCTGTTGCTTGGAATCCCTTTGCACCTAGATCTATTCTCATGTGTGAGTTTTGGACATTTTGGCATGATAAGTAACCATTTCGAGTTAGAGGTCCAGATCTGAGGTTGCTACCTCAGATCCATGTTTGTTTTGGTTTAGAATCCCCTAAAGTATCAGCCCTTGGTATGTTGAAGAAGTATGTTGCCATAAACCCTAGTTTGAATGAGTTTTAAGCCTAGATCTCTTGATCTACACGTAAAGTTTGCCACTTTACGTGGGGGATAGGCCTTAGAAGTATGGATCTATGAGTTGGAAGCCCTGCTTGGCTCGAAAAGCCACTGCATGGATTAAGGACTGAATAGACTCGGCGAGTCCTTCGAGTGGACTCGGCGAGTATCTTGAAGATGAGGAGGAACTCGACGAGTGGGATGAACAGCTCGTCGAGTCGGATGAAGTTAGGCATCAACTCGGCGAGTTGGAAGAACAACTCGATGAGTTGGTTGAAGATTGCCTTGGACTCGGCGAGTCAGGTCGCGAAACCTCAAACCCTTCGAGTTGAGACTCGAATCAGTGAGTCGGGTGGTGACTCAGCGAGTTGGGCAGGACAGGACTTGGAACTAGTTGGACTCGGCGAGTCATAGAATGACTCGGCGAGTCGAGTCGCGAATAGAAAGACCCTGAGCTTATGAACTCGACGAGTCATTAGGAGGACTCGGCGAGTAGGGTTGACCTGGAAGGTTGACTTTGACCAGGATCTTGACTTTGACCAGAGTTGACTTAGTTGGCTGTCAGACTAAGTGTTATATGTATATTGATAGCTCGGAGAGCTAGAGGAGCAGCGGTTCAGGGGATTGTCGAGTAGCAGCCAGAGGTTTATCAGTAGAGCTCAGCAGTCCAGGTGAGTTTCCCTTCAGTAGGAACGGGTCTAAGGCCACAATGCCGGCCCGTTTAGCTAGCAGTCAGCTTCGGACCTCGATCCGATGTAGTAGTTAGTATGTTTGATGCCTTCGTGGCTCAGACAGGATATATGTGTTTATGCCAGTTGATATGTTTATGCGATGTTCAGTCAGCTTCGGATTTCGGTCCGATGTAGGGGACAAGGTCCCAGTCAGCTTCGGATTTCGGTCTGATGTAGTAGTTAGTATGTTTAATGCCTTCGTGGCTCAGTCAGGGTTTATGTGTTTATGCTAGTTGATATGTTTATGCTATGTTCAGTCAGCTTCGGACTTCGGTCCGATGGAGGGGACAATGTCCCAGTCAGCTTCGGATTTCGGTCCGATGTCAGCTTCGGACTTCGGTTCGATGTAGGGGACAAGGTCCCAGTCAGCTTCGGAGTTCGGTTCGATGTAGGGGACAAGGTCTCAGTCAGCTTCGGACTTCGGTCCGATGTCAGCTTCGGACTTCGGCTCGATGTAGGGGACAAGGTCCCATTTAGCTTCGGACTTCGGTCCGATGTAGGGGGCAAGGCCCCAGTTAGTCCGGACTTCGGTCCGATGCAGTGGGCAAGGCCCAATATGTGCTTTATATGTTATTGTGTGGTATGTGGTAGATTGGGGGAGCTCACTAAGCTTCGTGCTTACGGTTTTCAGTTTTGGTTTCAGGTACTCGGTTTTCAAAAGGGGAGCTCGAGAAGATTGCAGAGCACACACCATAGTCAGTTAGCCTGGGAATGTTTGACTCTGATAATGATATTATGTTTTGAATTTAATACTCGATAGTTATGTTTGACTTATGATACGTTTTTATAAATCTAGTTTTAGTAATGTTTTTTAAAAGAAATTTTTAGTCGTGATTTTTGGGTCGTTACAAGTTGGTATCAGAGCCTTGGTTTGAGGGATTCGGGCGCACTTCCGAGTGTGCCTGAACTCAAACTAAGGAAGTGGTATAGAGTTTTCAAAAGAAAAATCGTAGTTACAAAGAATTTTGAGAAAGGAAAACAATTTTAGAAAAAGTGTAAAGAAAAGAGTTTTAGAAAAAGCAAAAAGAGTTTTGAAAAGAGAAAAGGGTGTGGTGCATGCAATCAGCCGAGCTCAAGTAAGTACTCCCAATTTACCCATACAAGTTATGTTATGATTATCAGTTTCAGTATCAATTTCAGTTTCAGTTTCAGTTTCAGCTTTAGTAGAACAGCATGCTAGAATAGGACTAAGGATCTAGGATGATGCCTTATGTGCCTGCTTTATGTGTTCCAGCTTGATGAGAATTGCATGCTAGTATTGAGTAGACAGTAGTAGGATCGCCTGTGTAGGTGATGCCTGATAGTGTGAGCTTAGCATTGTGTGCTAGTGCAGTTTCTTGTTATGAGAATAGTTTTGCCTGAGTATGTTTCCTTTATCCTAATGCTTCTTGCTTTGTGCTTTGTGGGACTCTGAGTGATGGGAGTTAGCCATTAGGTGAATACATCACATCACATGTGATCAGGGTTGGATAATCTCAGAGTGCTGGATTTGGCCCTACTGCGCAGCTCTCGTCTGAGTCTAACCGTTGTAGGGACGAGACTTTTACTCGAAGGATTATCCGAGCCTCATTGCATGTGATGGTATTCAGGTGGTGGCTAATTGGCATTACGAGGAGGCCTTCAGCAGCTGAGGACTGGTTTGGGTAAAGTCAGAGGTTCCCTAGGGCAAGCCTAGGATGGGAGTAGTAGAGATCAGTAGAAGTGATTTGGTGGAGTTAAGGTAACTCTTAAGGAAAGTACGGATAGATGTGGAAGGTAGTAGGGGCTCATACTACTAAAAGCAGAGGATCCGTACTCGATTCAAGAGGGGCCAAGACGAAACCAGGGAATGGTAGAGTGTGTGAGAGGTCCCTCAGCAGTAGTATGTAAATTGATCAGGGATTGTTATCTTTTCAGCATGGTGTCATTGCACGAGATATCAGTTAGCAGTTCAGGCGTAGAGGAGGGATCTGGCTCGGGCTTTAGCGCCGGGTAGCTTGATGATAAGATGAGGGATTTCATTTCCGCAGAGATTGTGCGCAGCATCATTGATCAAACTCCAGTGATTTTTGGTTCAGTTAGAGGGGCCATCGTGGAGCTTATGGACAGTCATCTTGAGGCCTCTAGGGCCGGGATAGTTTCAGGGTAGTTTGGGGCTCGTCTAGAGCCCGGTTCTTATGGAGTTCGGGGATCCATCAGAGAGGGGGATTCCATTTCTGACTTTTGCCATCAGGGGTCAGGAGTGAGTGGGGCACCTTGCCTCCGGGAGGGACCCTTGCATGATTGGGTAGCTAATGAGGTTTCGCTAGTCATTCGTGAGGAGTTACCCAACATCATTGAGCGGGTCACTGGTCGTTTGACCGTTAAGTTCCAGGGACAACCAGCTGCTCTTCATACGGTTGATGGAGTAGTCGGGGTCACTCAGGAGCAGGAGATTGGTTTGGATGGGCAACTCGGAAAAAGGAAGCGAGCATGTGTCGCAGGGAGATTGGGAAGAAGTGTGGAGTCCTACTTAGCTGACTTGGGCGCTGGAGGTCAGGAGGACCTAGAGCTGTGTGGTAAGTGTGGAGGTACTCATGGGTTTTCTTGTCACAAGTTCAGGTGTTTCAAGTGCGGGGAAAGGGGGCATGTGTTTCGGGATTGTAAGCAGGAACAGAGATGTTTTCATTGTCACCAGCCGGGTCATTTCAGGTCTCGCTGTCCCGTCTTGGTGGTGGAGAGAGTTCAGGGTTAGGCGCCCATCGTTCCACGGGAAGTCAAGATCGAGCCGCACTAGATCTCAGGTATGTTGATTGAATTCCTTCCTTTGTAGTAACTCTATGGTTATGGTATTGCATCGATGTTAGTAAGCATGTATCTGTGAGTATTATGCTACCTGCTTGTGAATGAGTTATATGCCATTTGCGTACCTTGGTTTTAGATTGATAGTCAGCGGTTGCCCCCCAATAGAGCGGGTTATCTAGGTTGCGGTAACTGTAGCATGCTTGGGAGGGATTTGGTGTGTCTCGCTAGTTCGGAGTGGCATAGTGTTAGAGATGGATTGGTTAGATCCCTAGCTATGGCAGGCTTGGGTTCCTTAGCAGAATGATTATGGAATGGCAGCAAAGATCGGGATCTCTTTTGAGTATCGAGCAACAAGGGGTAAGCAGGATCGAAGTGGGGGAGAATCCTCCGAGTGTGCCCAGGTAAGAGCACGCATACCCAGAGCGAGTATGTGGCCTCCGAGAAGGAAAAGAAGTAGTCCAGCGTTTGATGGACTAAGGATTCAGGGTTGGGAGTTTGAGAAACTCCCCACCAGTTAGCGCGTGCGAACGAGATGGTTGGAAGCTGGTTGAGAATCCAGGATTGGAGGACCACCTGTAGAGGCTCAAGTGAGTCGGAATGAGGATCCTGAGAGCGGTTAGCAAGAGATGTCTTCGTATTGTAGCCAGTGGCAGAGTCAGCATGCAGGATTGCGTAGATTCAGGAGTTGGGAGTATGGAAACTTCCCAACAATAGCTTCTTGTATCCGAATTAGTAGACGGTTGGTTTGGGAACCAAGCCGAAGAGTTCCTCGACGAAGCGCTAAGTATATCAAGGATATAAGATGTCGAGGATGATGCAGTATTCAAAGACTGAGGGTTGTTTGTGAGAAATCAAGATGAGGAATCACTAGCGGGACTAGGGATCGTCAGGATGTCCTCGAGGTAGTAGTAGTAGTGTTGTAAGTCTGCGGGGGTAGCCGTAGCATTCACTAGCAGTCAGATAGTAGTAGTAGTGATGTAAGTCTGCGGGGGTAGCCGTAGCATTCACTAGCAGTCAGGTAGTAGTAGTAGTGTTGTAAGTCTGCGGGGGTAGCCGTAGCATTCACTAGCAGTCAGATAGTAGTAGTGGTGTTGTAAGTCTGCGGGGGTAGCCGTAGCATTCACTAGTAGCCAGATGGTATTAGAGAGTTGTAAGTCTTCGAGCATAGTCGCAGCCCTTATCAGATTGGTAGGTAGCATGAGCGCGTGTTGGACGCGGGAAAGCAATAGTACCCACCAGTTCGGGTGCAGCAGTGAGGATATGGGAATCCACGGGTTAGATTTCGGATTTCCCAAATGGTTCAGTTATGGCTAAGTCAATAATTTTGGCTATAGATCGTCACATCAGTTATGAGATCAGGGTAGCAGTGGACCGTTGGGGTCCGGGTATGTTAAGGGCTACCGTCAGTCTGGGAGCCATCATGTTGTTAGTCGTGGAATTGATGATGTCAGGATGTGACATATGGACCCGATCGGTTGGATCGGAAGATTGTTAGAGCCGCAGTGACAGGATAGCTAGTGGAAACTAGTCCCAGAGGAAGATTTCGTTCAGAAGTCGTGGAAGCGACTAAGTGAGGAGTCCTTTGACTCCACAGTTGGGTTGGAGTTCAGTGTTTCAGGCAGTTAAGTGTTTCAGCCAGTTCAGTGTTTCAGGCAGCTCAGTGTTTCAGTCAGTTCAGTGTTTCAGGCAGCTCAGTGTTTCAGTCATATCAGTGTTTCAGGCAGCTCAATGTTTCAGCCAGTTCAATGTTTCAGGCAGCTCAGTGTTTCAGTCAGTTCAGTGTTTCAGGCAGCTCAGTGTTTCAGTCAGTTTAGTGTTTCAGGCCGTTCAGCGTTTCAGTCGGTTCAGCGTTTCAGGCAGTTTAGAGTTTCAGGCATGTTCAGTGTTGCAGGCAGTTCAATGTTTGGAAAGTTTCAGAATTTTGGACAGTATTAGTATTTGTGTTGGAATGCAAGTGCTGACGGTATAGTTGGTTGATTTGGAAATGGCAAGTCTCTCTCAGCAGGATCAGTTGAGCCTTTTGCCAAGTGTAAGTGATCTGTAAGGATAGCTAGGCAGGTAGCTTTTCTTTCAGGATGGAAGGCTCGAGATAGTAGGAGTTGAGTAATCAGATGGGATATAAGCAAGCTGGTTCCAGCAGCATCGTTTCAGTATGAGCGGCAGAATGGATAGAACAGTTATAGATAGTCGAAGTATCTCCAGGAGTCGCTGGAAGCGACTAGGAGATTGCGATGGAGTGTAGTGACCGATGGGAGTCCGGTAACTCAGATATTGGTAGATTAATTGGACCAGAGTGGTCTCAGTGCATCCAGTAGGTGGATGAGGGGTACATAATTCTCAGTCGGAGGAAGTAACATTGAGGAAATTAGGGAAAGGAGAAGAATTCAGTATGTACCAACAGTAGTGACCAACACTGTGAGTGGCTGGAGTGATGGACAGAAGGGTGTTAGTTTTCCAGATAGAGAGTTGGAGGCAGTTCGCAGGACAGTTGGTCATAGCAAACTTCGAGGACGAAGTTTAGTTTAAGTGGGGGAGAGTTGTAACACCCCAAAGTTTGGAAAGTCAAGAAAAGAAAGAAGACCTCAATTTTAAGGGGAGAATCGACGAGTCCTAGGAGGGACTCGGCGAGTCCGAGCGGGATCCGGGTCGAGGTGTAAGCGACCGACTCGGCGAGTCGGCCAAGGAGACTCGATGAGTTGGGTCTGAACGAGGAAAACCCTAAATCCGGGACTTGGAGCCTATTTAAGCGTCTCATTCTCCTTCCTAGGGTTCCTTTACTGCCTCTCTACCCCAGAACACCAAACCCTAGCCACCATATCCGTTTTTGAGCTAGATCTTGCCTTGAAGAGTGTACTAAAGCTTGGAAAAGGAAGAAAGGCTTTGGAGGTGCAAGAAGGGACTTTAGATCCGGGATTGAGAAGACATTTCAGACCAATTGGAGGTAATAAGTTGTTGCTTGGAATCCCTTTGCACCTAGATCTATTCTCATGTGTGAGTTTTGGACATTTTGGCATGATAAGTAACCATTTCGAGTTAGAGGTCCAGATCTGAGGTTGCTACCTCAGATCCATGTTTGTTTTGGTTTAGAATCCCCTAAAGTATCAGCCCTTGGTATGTTGAAGAAGTATGTTGCCATAAACCCTAGTTTGAATGTGTTTTAAGCCTAGATCTCTTGATCTACACGTAAAGTTTGCCACTTTACGTGGGGGATAGGCCTTAGAAGTATGGATCTATGAGTTGGAAGCCCTGCTTGGCTCGAAAAGCCACTGCATGGATTAAGGACTGAATAGACTCGGCGAGTCCTTCGAGTGGACTCGGCGAGTATCTTGAAGATGAGGAGGAACTCGACGAGTGGTATGAACAGCTCGTCGAGTCGGATGAAGTTAGGCATTAACTCGGCGAGTTGGAAGAACAACTCGACGAGTTGGTTGAAGATTGCCTTGGACTCGGCGAGTCTATTAGTGGACTCGGCGAGTCAGGTCGCGAAACCTCAAACCCTTCGAGTTGAGACTCGAATCAGTGAGTCGGATGGTGACTCAGCGAGTTGGGCAGGACAGGACTTGGAACTAGTTGGACTCGGCGAGTCATAGAATGACTCGGCGAGTCGAGTCGCAAATAGAAAGACCCTGAGCTTATGAACTCGGCGAGTCATTAGGAGGACTCGGCGAGTAGGGTTGACCTGGAAGGTTGACTTTGACCAGGATCTTGACTTTGACCAGAGTTGACTTAGTTGGCTGTCAGACTAAGTGTTATATGTATATTGATAGCTCGGAGAGCTAGAGGAGCAGCGGTTCAGGGGATTGTCGAGTAGCAGCCAGAGGTTTATCAGTAGAGCTCAGCAGTCCAGGTGAGTTTCCCTTCAGTAGGAACGGGTCTAAGGCCACAATGTCGGCCCGTTTAGCTAGCAGTCAGCTTCGGACCTCGATCCGATGTAGTAGTTAGTATGTTTGATGCCTTCGTGGCTCAGACAGGATATATGTGTTTATGCCAGTTGATATGTTTATGCGATGTTCAGTCAGCTTCGGATTTTGGTTCGATGTAGGGGACAAGGTCCCAGTCAGCTTCGGATTTCGGTCTGATGTAGTAGTTAGTATGTTTAATGCCTTCGTGGCTCAGTCAGGGTTTATGTGTTTATGCTAGTTGATATGTTTATGCTATGTTCAGTCAGCTTCGGACTTCGGTCCGATGGAGGGGACAAGGTCCCAGTCAGCTTCGGATTTCGGTCCGATGTCAGCTTCGGACTTCGGTTCGATGTAGGGGACAAGGTCCCAGTCAGCTTCGGACTTCGGTCCGATGTCAGCTTCGGACTTCGGCTCGATGTAGGGGACAAGGTCCCATTCAGCTTCGGACTTCGGTCCGATGTAGGGGGCAAGGCCCCAGTTAGTCCGGACTTCGGTCCGATGCAGTGGGCAAGGCCCAATATGTGCTTTATATGTTATTGTGTGGTATGTGGTAGATTGGGGGAGCTCACTAAGCTTCGTGCTTACGGTTTTCAGTTTTGGTTTCAGGTACTCGGTTTTCAAAAGGGGAGCTCGAGAAGATTGCAGAGCACACACCATAGTCAGTTAGCCTGGGAATGTTTGACTCTGATAATGATATTATGTTTTGAATTTAATACTCGATAGTTATGTTTGACTTATGATACGTTTTTATAAATCTAGTTTTAGTAATGTTTTTTAAAAGAAATTTTTAGTCGTGATTTTTGGGTCATTACACTTACCATTTTTGATCTACACACCAACTAAGGTGAATTCAGATCCTCAATCACGACAGATAATTAAATCGTCCTTATTACTCCGAAACGTTTACATGCTAGTTCTAATATCGTAGCCATACGCTTAGAATCCTAAACACATAAGGTTTTCAGATCCGGTCGGCAACAGACCATAGATCTGAACAAATAATAGCATCAATATAGCTATCACACAAAACATTTAGCATGTAAAAGCATTTTAGGCATCACTCCTAGAATAAACTAGTGCTTGTGTCAATTTAGGTGTACTACCTAACATAATTTAGACACACTCCTCACAATCATTACTTAGCATTCTAAGTTTAAGTCTAGAAATTTTCCTACAAATTCCTAGTTCGCTTAAACTAATGCTCTGATACCAACTGTGACATCCCCAATTTCACGGCCAGAAAAGACCGATTTGCTTATGCTTTTTTTTATAAATCAGAGTGATCGTTTAAAGAAAACGGTTGCGGAATTTGTTCCCAAAATAAAATATGATAACCATTTATCAAAACATTTCTCAAAGAGAATGTATTTCCATTAAATAATAAAACCTCGGGATGTCATGTTCCGATACAGACCAAAAGCATAAACAATATAAAATAGACCTTACAATAGTTATTCAACTACTGATCTATAATCCAAAACCTCTCGTCAAGTCCACCAACTTATACTCTTGTGTCATTACCTGTAATGCAAAGAAAACTGAGTGGGTCAGGCTTGGGAGCCTGGTGAGCATATAAGGTTTTCAACCCACAATAATATAATTATTATGTTCAACCATCAAACAATCAACCCAATTACTCATCCCCATTATCTCCTTTATTTCTTAGGATTTTACCCTAAGAATTCAACTACCCGTCATTCATCCATTCCTAGGATTGACCTAAGGAATTAGCACAAAAATCTATTGCTACATAAGGCGCATCTACTGTAACGCCCGGGTTTCAGGGCTAAGCATTTTTGTCAATGTAATAGTCTAGGTCAACTCTTGTAACTCTTTTTGAAGTAATAAAGATGAAATATTTGAGTATTATGTGAATTATATGTGTTTATTATTTAATTATAAATGTATAATTAATAAAGAATAAAAATGAGCGTCAAAATTAAAGTGTGAGATAATCCCGATATCTCTACATAAAGTTGTAGAATATGTCTCAAGGTTTCCGTGCATATAAGGAACGTCGAAATCCGAGTTATAACGAAGAAGTTATGACCCGTCGAAGTTTCACGACAGAACCGACACGATACCGGGAAGCGTGAATAGTGAATTTACGATAGAGCGAGATTTAGCCTTAGTGATCTAAACGAAAGTCGTAGAATATGTTAAAATAAGAACATCGATAAAAAGAACGCCCAAATCTGACTTCGTATGAAGAAGTTATGAGATTTTAAACAGACCAATCCTGTCCCGGCTTGTTAAAAAATATAACTTTAAAAATAAAGTCAAAATTAGCCGACGGAGTCTAAACGAAAGTTGTAGAGTACGTCTTCACCTACGCGTGGATATAAAGAACGTCAAAAACGGAGTTCGTATGAACGAGTTACAAATTATAATAGCATATTTACGTATTAAAATAAAGTATAAATCATGTATACGTACACATATATATACATATGTATATATCATTAGAAAGGTATCGACGATGCGGTCATTATAAGACTAATGTTGAGTTCTTTCGACATTATTTTAGTACAAATATCATTAAATCCATTTATAATAGTATTATAGAGGGGTGTTTAGTTGTTTATATAACTAAAAGGTCATTAAGTAATTATGGAGGGTAGTTTTTGAAAATTCAATTAGTATAAATAAGAGCCTTGGGCTCTCATATTTCTTGCACCATTCTCTTGATTCAAGAGTCTTTCTCTCCTTATCCCCCGAGCATTTCGGTCCCTCGTGATTCGACTTCTCTTTCTGTAGTTTAGTATAGTAAGGTGAGCGCTGAAGCGCTGCACGAATCTTTCTTAGAAAGATTCAGCGACGAAGTTCTGCCCCTGCAGAGCCCGACTCCTAGCTAAAACCCCCTTGTAAGTAAGTTATGCTTACCTTATTTTAATATAGCTTATATTTAAAATTAGTATTGTTATTATGAACTTATAATAAATATTTGAGCTATTATTATAACTTATATAAGTGTCGTTATAATATTTTTTTTTAACTACTCGCGGTACGGGGAATCTGGTTTAAAGGGCCGCATAGGGTTGTTGGATTTCAGAAGTGCTATATGCCAAAATGGTCCTGCCCTCCGGTGTTTTATGTCTGGCCCCTGTCTGTACATAGTGGTTGGAAAATATTGTTTAACGCTTATATAATAATAATAATACTAAGACTAATAGTTGGTCACGGTAAATATTAGACTAAAATTTAGCGATAATAATGCTAGGTTTCGTCGAAGGAAAATAGAATCGTTAGAAGCAAGCGCTGCCCGATTTTGGAATCATCACCTTAACAAGTGAGTGCATAGTTACTTTCAGCTTACACATAGATATGAAGTATTTTATATAAATTACGTGCTATATGTGCATATTATCTGAATACTTGTTATCTATGCTAGATGAACATTGTTATACATGTTTTCAATGATTTAAACTGTATATGTATTTTATATCTACGAAAATGTTGGGGTAAAACATGGGTAGATGTAATAGCTGATGTGTGATAAAATGATGAGAGGCCTCGATGTTGATGTTGTTGATTCTGTCATCTAGCGGAGTATGGATGACGACCACGGACTCTTCTAGACAGTCCAGTGGAACACTAGCAGGCTCGCAACCTGTAGGTGTTTGTGAACGATATGTTCATCGGTGTACTCCATCCCCCACATGGTTGCCTTTAGGACATTTATTGCTGAGGAATCCCCTTAGCAGTAGTGTCCGTCCCGGTGATGATCCTTAGGCTAGGTCCCTTATGATAGGTATTTAGGGACGTAAAGTGAGGATAACGGGAACGGGTAATTGGGTTATTGTTGATCGATGAAATTAATAAACTTATTTATTGTGGGTTGAAAACCCTATGTGCTCACCAGGCTCCCAAGCCTGACCCACTCAGTTTTATGTATTACAGGTAGTGGCGCATGAGCATAGGTGTGATGTTTTGGACGAGGGATTACGGATATAGGCCTGTAGATATGAAATAATGTAGTAAGGCTTATATTGTACTGTTTATGCTTTTGATCTGTACGAACATGACATCCCGAGTCTTTTAATGAAATACATTTCTATGGAAATGCTTTTGATAAATCTTTATCATATTTTTGTTTTGGGACAAATTCCGCAATGCTTTCATTTAAAATGTAACTCTGATTTTTAAACAAAGCATAAACAAACCGGTCTTTTCTGGCCGTGATTTTGGGGATGTCACAGTTGGTATCAGAGCATTAGTTTAAGCGAACTAGGAATTTGTAGGATTTCTAGACTTAAACTTAGAATGCTAAGCGATGATTGTGAGGTGTGAGCACTAGCCTATTTTAGGAATTGTGCCTAAAATGCTTTTATGTGCTAAATGCTTTGTGCATAATATGCTGTTAATTGTTCGGATCTATGGTCTGTTGCCGACCGGATCTGGAAACCTTATGTGTTTAGGATTCTAAACGTATGACTACGATATTAGAACTAGCATGTAAATGTTTCGGAGTGATAAGGACGATTTAAAACGTCTATCCTAAATAAAGATCTAAATTCACCTTATTCGGTGTATAGATCAAGATGGCAAGGACCCGTAGCGGAAACGTGAACGCAAATGGAGGTAGGAACCAACCCCCAGTGGTTCAGCAAATACCTGTTGTTGAAGAAGTTGCACCTGAGCCAGTCACCATGGCTAGAGTTCAAGCCATGATTCAGGCTATGCTAGCTGAACAAAGGGAAGAAATGAGACGGATGCTCCACGAAAATAGGGACGAACCTACCATACATGTTGAACCGACGGAGCCAGTTCCCGAGCCATCTGAGGAAGGGAACTATACCCGCCAAGTGAGTCAAGTAGGGACTCAAGGTGAGCAAAAGGATGGCCCAGAAGGGAGAAACAACAAGGATGGGCGGATGTACAAAAATTTCTTGGGTGCGAAACCACCAAGTCTCTCAGGAAGCCCAAAGCCTGTTGAGATTATGGACTGGATCTCCGAGATGGAGATGGTGTTTGAGAGCTGCGACTGCAGCGAGAAGCAGAAGACTGTCTTCGCTGTGAGACAATTGAAAACTGGAGTCTTGAGCTGGTGGAAGCTATTGGCAGATACAATGCCACGGGGAGAAGCTCTGAAAATGTCATGGGATGAGTTCTTGGAACAACTGAAGGCGCAGTACTGTTCAGAGATAGACCTGATTGATCTGAACAATGAGTTCCAAAATTTGAAGAAGGGGAGAATGAGCATCGATGACTATGCTGCTGCATTTACGGAAAAGATGAAGTTGTTTCCATACCTAGTGCCAACCGAACTTTCCAAAATTGAGAAATTCGCAAACGGACTGCCGGTTGACTTTGGCCCAACAGTGAAGATGGCAACCACTCTGAAATCAGCTGTTCGAGCAGCTAAGAACGTGGAGACCCAACAAAAGGAAAGAGGTCTGGAGAGGGCTGAGGTTGGTGCGAAACGGAAGTTCAGTGGATCCTCGAAGTCCAACAAAAAGAGTAGATTCTCGAAGTCTGGTTCGATGGGAGGAGGATCAGAAGCGAAGTGGTGTGACAAGTGCAAGAAGAAGCACTCTGGGAAGTGTGACGGAGGGGTCACTTGTTACAAGTGCGGAAAGCCTGGGCACTACGCCAATGAATGCACCCTCAACCAGAAAGCCTGTTATGGGTGCAATGAAGAAGGGCACATTTTGAAGGACTGCCCGAAGAAGAAAGAGACAGGAAGACCCAACATACCACCGAAGCCGAAGGCGAGAGCCTTCCAGATGACGCTCGAGGCTGCAAAGGAGGCAGCAGACGTCGCTTCAGGTACCTTTCTTGTAAATGGTTTGCCTGCAAATATACTATTTGATTCCGGAGCCAACTACTCCTTTGTGTCGCATAAATTTGGTGGGAAATTAGCATTGCCTGTAGAAAAACTAGATAATGCCCTGATTGTAGAAGTTGCCAGTGGCAAATTCGTACTTGTTAGTAATCGTATTAGGAACATCGTCATTGACCTAAACGGAAACGAATTCCACGAAGAGCTATTACCCATAGAGTTAAACGGTTTCGACATCGTTTTGGGTATGGATTGGCTTAGCACCAACGATGCTGAGATTCAATGCCGAAAGAAGATAGTAAAGGTAAACCCACCCGGAAAAGAATCATTTATGGTGTATGGGGACAAACGCAGAGTGAATTCTGGAATCATCTCCCTGATGAAAGCCAGGAAATGTTTGTCCAAAGGATGTGCATCATACTTGGCATTCGTAATCGATGCCAAGAAGGAGAAGAAAGAGGTGCAGAATATACCGGTTGTGTGTGATTATCCGGAAGTCTTTCCCGAAGATCTTCCCGGATTACCACCTGATAGGCAAGTGGAGTTTCGTATAGACTTGTTACCAGGAACAACACCGATAGCAAAGGCACCTTACCGATTAGCACCGACGGAGATGAAGGAGCTCATGACGCAACTTCAGGAGCTGTTGGACAACGGTTTTATTCGACCTAGTTCATCACCCTGGGGAGCTCCGGTGTTATTCGTGAAGAAGAAGGACGGAAGTATGAGAATGTGTATAGACTACCGAGAGCTGAATAAGGCAACGGTGAAGAACAAGTATCCATTACCGAGGATTGATGACCTATTCGATCAGCTGCAAGGTTCGAGCTACTTCTCAAAGATCGATCTTAGGTCAGGATATCATCAGCTAAAGGTGAGAAAGCAGGATATTGAGAAGACTGCATTCAGAACGAGATATGGACACTACGAGTTATGTCATTCGGGCTAACCAATGCTCCCGCAGCATTCATGGATTTGATGAATAGGGTTTGTAAACCATTCCTCGATAAATCCGTGATAGTGTTCATCGACGACATTCTCATCTACTCGAAAAGCCAAGAGGAGCATGGCAAGCATCTACGGGAAGTATTAGAAGTGTTGAAGAAGGAGAAGCTTTTTGCAAAGTTCTCCAAATGCGACTTTTGGATACGGGAAGTCCAATTCTTGGGTCATGTTGTTAACCAGGAGGGAATAATGGTTGACCCCGCAAAGATCGAGGCTGTAATGAAGTGGGAACGTCCAAAGAGTCCCATGGAGATTCGAAGCTTTCTAGGATTAGCCGGATATTATCGACGATTTATCCAAGGCTTTTCTTCGATAGCTGCTCCATTAACAGCTTTGACTCATAAAGGAGCTACGTATACGTGGAGTGAGAAACACGATGAGGCATTCGAGAAGCTAAAGAAGAAGTTATGTGAAGCACCGATACTTTCTCTACCCGATGGAGTCGAAGATTTCGCGGTTTATAGTGACGCTTCTGGAGTCGGGTTGGGTTGTGTTCTGACCCAAAGAGAAAAGGTGATAGCATACGCATCTCGACAATTGAAAGAGCACGAAAAGAACTACCCCACTCATGATCTAGAGTTGGCAGCGGTAGTTTTTGCCTTAAAGATATGGAGGCATTACCTCTACGGCACGAAGTGCAAGCTCTTCACTGATCATAAGAGTCTCCAGTATCTCTTTAATCAGAAGGAGTTGAACATGAGGCAACGACGCTGGCTAGAACTTCTCAAGGACTACGACTGTGAGATACTTTACCACCCAGGTAAAGCAAATATTGTTGCTGATGCTCTCAGTCGGAAAGTCAATCTGGAAAGGAAAAGGCCAAGAGCGTTAAGAATTGAAGTCGTCTCGATGATTGTTGAAAGTATCAGGAAAGCTCAAGAAGAAGCTTTAGAGAAAAATGACCGAAAGGAAGAACGTTTGGGAAGAACGTTAGTGTTTGGTACAAACAGTCAAGGACTGAAGGTATTCCAAGATCGAATTTGGGTACCTAAGACGGGAGGAATAAGAGATCTTCTGATGGAAGAAGCACACAAGACCATGTACTCGATTCATCCCGGTAGCACTAAAATGTATAGGGACCTAAAACCCTACTACTGGTGGCCGACGATGAAGCTCGATGTTGCGAAGTATGTGGCCGAGTGCGTAACATGTGCGAGGGTTAAGGCACAACATCAGAAACCGTATGGGAGTTTGGAACCTTTACCTGTACCCATGGGTAAATGGGAAGACATCACCATGGATTTTGTGACTAAACTGCCCAGGACGAAGAACGGTCACGACATGATTTGGGTAGTCGTGGATCGTTTCACCAAGAGTGCACACTTCATAGCAGCCAACGAGAAGTGGTCTATGGATAAGCTCGCAAATGCTTACGTGAAGGAAATTGTAAGACTTCACGGTGTCCCTCTTACGATTGTATCAGATCGTGATAGTCGTTTTACGTCAAGGTTTTGGAGGAGTCTACAAGAGGAGTTAGGTACAAAGTTGTGTTTGAGTACTGCTTATCATCCGCAAACTGATGGTCAGAGCGAAAGAACGATTCAGACGCTGGAAGATATGCTGAGAGCATGTACCCTCGAATTCCAAGGGAATTGGGACGAGCACTTACCTCTAGTTGAATTTTCCTACAACAATAGTTTTCACTCGAGCATCAAGATGGCTCCTTATCAAGCCTTGTATGGGCAGAAGTGTCGTACGCCGTCTTGTTGGCTTGAAGCCGGAGAGAAGCAGTTTATGGGCCCCGAGATAGTCCATGAGACTGCTGAGAAGTTGAAGGTGATTAGGGAAAGGATGTTAGCAGCCCAGGATCGTCAGAAGAGCTATGCTGACAAGAAAAGACGACCGATAACTTTCGAAGTTGGGGATTCCGTTTTGCTTAAAGTCTCACCGTGGAAGGGACTTATACGATTTGGGAAACGAGGAAAGTTGAGTCCAAGGTTTATTGGACCGTTCAAAGTTCTTCAGAAGATAGGGAACCAAGCTTACAAGCTGGAATTGCCCGAAGAACTCAATGGTATTCATAACACCTTCCATGTGTGTTATTTGAGGAAATTCACGGGAGATGTTCCCGACATAATTCCAATCTCAAAGTTAAGGATGGATGAAAATAAAAGGTTGATCGAAGAGCCTGAGGCAATTGTTGACCGTAAGACTAAGAAGTTACGACGCAAGATGGTCGACTTGGTGCTAGTCCGATGGAAACATTCGAATGGGCCGAATCTCACTTGGGAAACAGAGGATGACATGATGAGTCGCTATCCACATCTGTTTGCTGATGCATGATTCCGGGACGGAATCATCCTAAGGGGGAGAGAATTGTAACGCCCGGGTTTCAGGGCTAAGCATTTTTGTCAATGTAATAGTCTAGGTCAACTCTTGTAACTCTTTTTGAAGTAATAAAGATGAAATATTTGAGTATTATGTGAATTATATGTGTTTATTATTTAATTATAAATGTATAATTAATAAAGAATAAAAATGAGCGTCAAAATTAAAGTGTGAGATAATCCCGATATCTCTACATAAAGTTGTAGAATATGTCTCAAGGTTTCCGTGCATATAAGGAACGTCGAAATCCGAGTTATAACGAAGAAGTTATGACCCGTCGAAGTTTCACGACAGAACCGACACGATACCGGGAAGCGTGAATAGTGAATTTACGATAGAGCGAGATTTAGCCTTAGTGATCTAAACGAAAGTCGTAGAATATGTTAAAATAAGAACATCGATAAAAAGAACGCCCAAATCTGACTTCGTATGAAGAAGTTATGAGATTTTAAACAGACCAATCCTGTCCCGGCTTGTTAAAAAATATAACTTTAAAAATAAAGTCAAAATTAGCCGACGGAGTCTAAACGAAAGTTGTAGAGTACGTCTTCACCTACGCGTGGATATAAAGAACGTCAAAAACGGAGTTCGTATGAACGAGTTACAAATTATAATAGCATATTTACGTATTAAAATAAAGTATAAATCATGTATACGTACACATATATATACATATGTATATATCATTAGAAAGGTATCGACGATGCGGTCATTATAAGACTAATGTTGAGTTCTTTCGACATTATTTTAGTACAAATATCATTAAATCCATTTATAATAGTATTATAGAGGGGTGTTTAGTTGTTTATATAACTAAAAGGTCATTAAGTAATTATGGAGGGTAGTTTTTGAAAATTCAATTAGTATAAATAAGAGCCTTGGGCTCTCATATTTCTTGCACCATTCTCTTGATTCAAGAGTCTTTCTCTCCTTATCCCCCGAGCATTTCGGTCCCTCGTGATTCGACTTCTCTTTCTGTAGTTTAGTATAGTAAGGTGAGCGCTGAAGCGCTGCACGAATCTTTCTTAGAAAGATTCAGCGACGAAGTTCTGCCCCTGCAGAGCCCGACTCCTAGCTAAAACCCCCTTGTAAGTAAGTTATGCTTACCTTATTTTAATATAGCTTATATTTAAAATTAGTATTGTTATTATGAACTTATAATAAATATTTGAGCTATTATTATAACTTATATAAGTGTCGTTATAATATTTTTTTTTAACTACTCGCGGTACGGGGAATCTGGTTTAAAGGGCCGCATAGGGTTGTTGGATTTCAGAAGTGCTATATGCCAAAATGGTCCTGCCCTCCGGTGTTTTATGTCTGGCCCCTGTCTGTACATAGTGGTTGGAAAATATTGTTTAACGCTTATATAATAATAATAATACTAAGACTAATAGTTGGTCACGGTAAATATTAGACTAAAATTTAGCGATAATAATGCTAGGTTTCGTCGAAGGAAAATAGAATCGTTAGAAGCAAGCGCTGCCCGATTTTGGAATCATCACCTTAACAAGTGAGTGCATAGTTACTTTCAGCTTACACATAGATATGAAGTATTTTATATAAATTACGTGCTATATGTGCATATTATCTGAATACTTGTTATCTATGCTAGATGAACATTGTTATACATGTTTTCAATGATTTAAACTGTATATGTATTTTATATCTACGAAAATGTTGGGGTAAAACATGGGTAGATGTAATAGCTGATGTGTGATAAAATGATGAGAGGCCTCGATGTTGATGT